>NC_051434.1:4551102-4644985 GCF_001649575.2 Kryptolebias marmoratus | reverse complement strand
TTTTAAACTAATTTCTGCTTCTTTCAGCTTTTGTTCTTCTAGCTTATGCAAATCTTCTACAAATCAGCTTCTGTTCCACTTTTTGCATCAACTTCAGCTGTTCAGCATATCTTCAGCCGCTTTCAGCAAAATCATTCAGCAAAAAAAGCATTCACACTGCATTTTCGCAGGAAATGCAACTTCTCTAGTTTCCATTACAGTCCATTTTAGTGCTTATGAACTTGTGATTTAAGACATTTGTTTTATCTGTCTATTGTGTTCAACTGATTTCTTTTGGTGTTACTTTGTTGAGGCAACTGTCTGTTTACTGTTTTGTTTTTGATGAAAAAACCACCAGGCTTGATCATATAATAGAATTCCAACAGTATTAGGTTGTCGGCTCTCATCCATGAATGTCTTGTTTCGGTAGCTGATTTCCTATAAGTATGTTGTGGTTCCCCAACATCTTACCCATCTTATCTCTTGCTTATTACGCAACCAAAATTTTTCATGTGTTGTGGGCACCAGAGTTCAAACCTTGAAATGCTGTTACTCCCGTGTTAAAGTCGTGCGACATATCCAGTGCGCCAACCTCTCAGCTCAGTCCCAGCTTGGTGCTGTGACCCTCAACCTGGAAGAGTGTCTCCGACACATCCCAGGAACAACCTCAGAGAGCTCTGTCCAGAAGAGCACAGTCTGAGGAACAGCTAAGATGCTGCTCCCAGGCCTCCGGGAGAAAACCTGAGCTTGAAGGGAAGTGGAACTGCCCATGTGCAAAAATAGGATGAGCTAGGTGTTTTTTTATTTGTTGTTGTTAATTTCTTTTACTTTATAATTTAATTTGGGTGGCAGGGCAGTGGTTAGAGCTGTCGCCTACCAGCGAGAAGGTTACAGGATTGGGGTCTGCCTGGGTGGAGTTTGCATGTGTGTGGGTTTACTCCAGGTACTCTGGTTTCCTTCCACAGACTAAAACCAGACATTTTTTAGATTCATTGGTAACTCTAAATTGTCCCTTGGTATGAGTGAGTGTGTAAATGGTTGTTTGTCTCATTTGTCTCTTTCTGACCCTGTGATGGACTCCTGTCCAGAGTGTGCCCCACTTCATACAGTGACCGCTAGACACAGGCACCAACTCCCTGTGACCCGGAAAAAAAAGTGGGTGAAGAAAATGGATGGATCATTTATTTCTACTGAATTTTAATAATCCATGTAGGTCCTGATATGACTTAACTTGGGTCACAATCTGGACTGCCATTTTCCATTTCAGGCTGCAGGATTTTTTATTCTTTTTTAATATCAAGGGAGGGAGACTAAAATTTTAATTTCAGTCAAACATTTTGGAAACACTTTGACTTGTAGAAAACTCTTTTCCTTTGAAATCCTACCCCAAGTATGATGTTAACATCTTTTGCAGAAAACCCTGCTCTTTTTTCCTGTTTTCTTTGCATTGTTCAAGCCTGTTGAGAAACTGTTGCTGTCATTGTTGCTGTTGCTCTTGCCGGATGCCAAATCAATTTCAGCAGCAGCCAGGCCGGCTGTCAGACTGTCGGCCTGCCAGCACTGACAAAGAGCAGTTGGCTGGCCGGGTTGCAAGGAGCAGACAAACACTGCCGAGGGAGGAAACACTGCGACAGCATTCCAGAAGGACACCAGTGATGCAATAACTGCAGTAGACTCCACACAGGATGTTCATTGAAAGAAAAAAAAAGTTTTAGGTAACGTCAATCTAGTAAATAATCAGGAAGATGCAATAGTTTTAGTGTTATTTAGTTGTTCAGAGGTTTTTAGAAGCAATAGTCTTCCCTGATCTATGAAAGAGAACATGAGCGTCATATCTTCAGGGTTCGATTAAGTGAACTCAATACAGGACCTTTTACTTCCTGATTTTTGTTCCAGCTTTTAAATCTGACTCTCTGCCTTTAGGACATTTTGGTATATTGACCTACATAATTAAACTCACAAGAGGCACTAGGGCAAAAAATGATTTTGGGCCCCTACAGATTCCCTATTATATAGTTTTTCTTATTATTATTATTTTCTCATGCACACGGAAACTATTCCTTTTTCTACTGCAAAAATGGCATCTGTTTTGAGAATAATTATTTAAAAGTAGTTGAAAAATACAAAGAAAAGCATTTATTACTAGTTAATGCTAAAAAGGTACATGGAAATTGAATTTATTTTGAATGTAACTCTACAACAAAATGAGTTTACAGTGAATACTTGTAATTTTTAATTTGATATGTAACTTTCTGTAACCAGAATTGCATACAAGGCTATCATTACCAGCTGCATTAATAATTACAGCTATGGGCTACATTTTATCTCTCTTTATATATATATATATATATATATATATATATATATATATAGAGAGAGAGAGAGAGAGAGAGTTGTGGTAAACATTCATGAGCACGGTAATGCTATAACTTCTATGACTATACAATAACTGCTGCATGTAGGACAAGGTCAATGGCTTCCATTACCATCTCCTTTATGTGCTCTTTACTCAGTGGCTGCTCACGGGTTGGAACTCACTCCTCTTTAAACTATCATGCTTATTCATCTAACCCATTTAAACCAACAAGGGAAAAATGTCAAAATAAAAATGTAAGATTGGAAGTTCTAATTTACATACAGTAGTTCAAAATAGCTCATGTTTTGTACCTGCTGTTTCTGTTCAGGGTCACGAAGACAAATGCAGGACTTAAGGCCAGAAACTCTTTGGCCCTATTTTTTTATTTTATGGTACCTATTATTTAATCATTGTACAAGTTTAAATTTACCTTTTTATTTTTATGTAGATAGTACATCTGTTTTTTTTTCATAATTATTACTTAAATGAACAATGCTTGTCTTCAGTGAGAGGAAAAATGCCAATTAAAGTATAACATCATCTTTATGCTTTTCATATCTCAACTAACCTTTTGAGCTGGAAACAGATTTTAGCGAGGGTACCATGTCACCCTGCAACTCTGCATTACTTCAGTGACATTGACTTAATGACTTACAGATGCTCTTACATCATTACAGTTAATGGTAAAATTAGATATTTATCTGCTTAAAAGCTTTCACATTATTGGCCGTTTTCATTTATCCATCCTCTCTAAGCTCAGATATCTATTAGGCAGTTTGAAATTCATCTGTATGTTTACATCTATCAGAGACTGTTCAATACAAAGGTAAAGATAGGTCATACACACCTTTGTAGGTGAATGAATATCTGAGAAATTGGTGGTGGTGGTTAGGAAAGGACAATTTTGCCCTTGGTTTGTTAGTGCAGAGTGAACAGGACCCGTTAAAGTCTGACATGAAGTGTTTAGAGTCAAGGCGGAGATCGAGACAAGTTGTTATCCGCGCAGCCTCTTTGTACAAGGGCACAACACCAAACAGGAAAATTATGATGATGACAAATGGTGGCAGGACCAGCATGCATTTCTGATGAGAAGGTAGAGAGGAAGAGAGCGTACTTTGGGTAAAGTGAGGAAACCTGAAAGCTTAGTTTTATGATGCGACATAAAAACATCCTGGAAATGGGAAAGGCAAAGGCTGCTGTTAGTGGAACATAAAGGCAAATGGCTAGGATTGTGAAATTAAAACTTATAAGAGAGCAGAAGAGAAGAAAAAGGACAGAAAATAGACCAAGGCTAACTCAGTATATGTTACCAGCCTTCCTTAACCATTCTAAATTTCACCTCAGCATTTGTAAAATTGATTAGCTATTTATGTTTACTATGATCCCTTTGCTGTGGCATCCATCTTGAATTGGGTTGGCTATGAAAGTTAATCAGTTGTAGATGTTCATTGAATGATTACTTTTTGAAAGTTTCAATAAAATCCTTCCAGTGGTTCCTGAGATATTTTGATAATGATGAAAACAAACATACACATTATTGTATTAAAAACATTATTGTTCCACCTTCGTGTTTGACGGCAGACAATAATGAAGTCAATTGTAAATTGGCAAAACAAGAAAAACAAGAGGACAATGAAAACTAAAGTTATGAAATGAGAACTGAAAAGGCAGGAATTGAGAAGACTGAAAAAACTAATCAAAAGTCAAAATAAGTAGAAAATATGTAGTGATGAGACAGGATAGGAAAGGTAAAAAAAATTAAAAGTAAAGGTAAGGAAGGAAAAAGCAACAAAAACAGTATATAGTTTTTATGTTAAGCCTGAACCAATTTTGTGAACCATCAAACCAATCATGAAAAAGGAAATAAAAAAGTTACAAAACAGGTAGATGTTAGGAAATAAATTTTAAAAAATCATGAGAAGAAGAAAAAGTAAGGGATAAAAGTGCATGCAGTACAAAGGGCAATAAATCTGCAACTGCAAAATCCACCTGAATGTTTGATTAAATTAAAAGTGCGCGGATCTTACCATGGTGGTGAGGATGTACTTATAGAAGGCTGACATCATTCCCAGCTCGTTCGCCTGTAGGTCACAAAAACAAAAAAAAGAAAGAAAAGAAGCACAAACATTTAAACTTTATCTTAACAAACAAGTTCCAGTACATAAAAAAAAAACAACGTTTCTAATCTTGTCCCAAATTCAATGTCTTTATAGTTCTCTTTAGCTCTTTTTTTAACTCTGTTATTCCAAAATTTATTTTTTTAGTATCTTTTTTATTATTCTTACTTTTGTCAGTTTCAACTTTTTTCTCTGGCTATTGTGTTTGTTTTTTTCTTCAACAAAAGGCTACAAACAAATTTCATTTCACATGTACATCTCATTTAGTCTGCCTACAGAAACCAGCAAAAGTCAGTATGGATCTTGTGCAAATGCTGTCTTCTATTTTAAACTTGTCCAAGCCAAAGAATACAGATCTAAGAGAGAAATTGCGTCCTGCCAAAAGCTGCTAGATGTTGTTTGTAGTTGTTGTGGACTCTATCGGTCAGTCTAGCAGGAAACCAGGCTATGTTTGAAGGTTTAATTTACTTTGTAAACAGCAAAAAAGGAAAAAAAAAGAAACACTTAAACAAAACAAGAAACAGAGACGTTGCAGACAATCATTCAGGACTTCCATGGTACCCACAGAGGAGTTACCAATCACCACAATAACACAAAGAATGCAAATTGGATTGGGGTTGCTTATTGTATTTTTCAGCCTTGTAATCACATTGGCACAGTGTAAAATCATGGTGGGACCTAAAATATAGGAAACACAAGCTCATTGCCCATATTTAAAGACTTTAAATTATACAGCTTTATTTACTGTGTTGTGTATAACACAATAAATTAAATTCCAGTCATAACAATGTGGGCAGCATTGCTTTAACACACAGACAGTATGTGTGTCATCTTTTGTTCGTGAGATCTTGGTAAAATGCATTTCTGTTGATGTTCAATGCAGAAAATACTACCACAAAGGTGTTTTTTGACATAATTTGTTATAAAGTGCTGCAATTTTTAAGAACTAAATATTTATCTCCTCCAAGGAGGTTTTGTTTTTGGTAGTGTTAGTTAGTTTGTTTCCCTGTTTAGAAGATTACAGAACAGATTTTGATTCAGTTTTCTGGAAATATTGAGGTTGTCACCAGAAATAATTGGATGAATTTTGATGAGTTATCCACATCAGGATCCAAATTGGACTATGTTTTAATAACACTTTGGCCTTGGTGGAGGTTTGTGTTCTCCAAGTGCTTTTAGGTTATGTTTGATTGCATGCTTTGCAATGAGTACCTTTATTTTACTTTTACATAATAGAGAAAAATTACATGACCAATAAGAGCCATGGTGGACTGTTGTAATTTTCTTTCTGAATTTGGCCACAAAAAGCAGCAACAAGCTAATATATAGAGGTGTGTTACCGATAGTCCAGTCCTCACTGCTATTGTGAGAAGTAAAACCAATGTAGTGCCTGATCTTACAACTATGTCAGTGTTGGAAAACACATGTAATAGCTAAGAATACCTGCTAACATCTCTGGATTTATGTTCCATATTATTTTTGTTATCTAAAATTTTGGTTGGGCCTTCATCATTTGTACTTTACAATTTGTCCGTATGGGTTAAGGCTGTAATTAAGACTGTAAAGACAAGGTAGGAGCCTGTATTTGTACATTTTACAGTATGTTAGCAATTATCATTTAATTTCTTTGTTTGTTTCTGCACTTTTTTGTCTCCATAGATGATAACATCATTTCCTGTGTGATACCGATTTGTCTGTATGTGAGTCAGTGATCATCCTCACCTTCCTGAGAATGTGGTAAGAGATTGAGGCATTGGCGTCGATGATGATGGTAGCCACTTTGTCATCACGGATCTCCTTCAGCAAAGGGGTAGGATCCAGACTGTCGTCCAGCATTCGCACTGACAGAGTCTCTCTGGAGATGAGGAAGTGGCGGACGAGCTCCTCTAACCGGAGCAGGCCTAAAGGAAAAGAAAAAGGGATGTAGGTTCCAAACCTGCTTACTCACAGAAGTAAATACGGCATCCACTTCCAAACATGGTTGAGTGAAAAACAAACTAAATTCTGTTCGGAAAACAACCTTTTTGGCTTAAAACAAGGGGGGTGAACGGATGAGAAATAAGCTTATTTGTTTGTTAAATTATTGCTTTGATGTGAAAAACTGAAAAGAAAAAAACACAAATTGATGAGACTCCAAGTCATTACAGTGACAAATAACTGTTTCTGCTTCAAGACTTAAAGGAGGCAATAAACAGACTGGGATAAAGGTGATTATGTTGAAAGGCCATTAATTTCTTTCCTCAGAGAAAGCATTTTGTCCCACGTGTCCAAACAGATGTGAGTGGATTTACTTATTAGAGAGTGTTGCTTAAAATTTACACACATACACAGACACACACACATGATATATATAAGGTCTATACATACATAGATTTTGTTTTTATTTACATTTTACTCAATGTCTCAACATTTTTAGATTTGGGGCTGTATATTCTTGAACTGCGTATTTTCCCTAAACTGAAAACAAACACAGCAATTTTATCTTTTACTATATTTTCTTATTTCTTACATGAGTTTTTACTGTAGACTAGAGGCCACTGAAAACATTAACTGTCTTCAAGCATTTAAAAAAAATACTGTACTTACTGTTCATGTTTTCTTTGCATAATTACACTTTTGCACTTCAGTTAACATTGGAAATGAGTTTTTAGATCATAACAGATACACCAACTCTCTAGAGTTTAAGTCACCCCATTAACAGTGAGAAAAGTATAGATTAGCATAAAACAGCAACTAACAACATGAACTATCACTTCTAAACCAACTCATTACAGTAAAAGCAATACTTAGATTGCGAAACACACTTAATACTTCACTGATAGATGCAGTACAAAGATCACTGGCTGTGCTAATGATGTGAAATAGTATTGAGTTTTAATTTCCTAGGAGGTAAAAGGTTAATCCTTGCGAGCAGTGCTGGGTGGATGAAATGTAGATATGCAGTGTGATTTTACCTGCAGAAATAAGATAATGAGTAAGCATCAAAGTACTATTTGCTGCTATAATTCCCTTTGCTACAAGGTGTTTGTAAACATCACACAATGTGTGGCTTGAGAAAAATGGATTCAATTTTTCATGCTGGGATCATAGAGTGAAAGAAATAATATCAATCTGTCAAGATTCTCACATTTTGCCATCAGTCTAAGAGGATGGCAGAGGTAAAGAAAAACATGACACATATGGGGTTTACTCTTGAGCAGGTGATCTAATTTATGGACAGTCACAGGGCAGACCTGGTCTCTGATGTCTTTTTTCCCAGTGGGAATTGCAGCCAAACATGAGTAACTCGTGCACAGATACTTCCCAATTTTAGTAGCTTTTAAATGATTAACAAATAATAAATGGTCCACACTTAACTTCAGCTACAAAGCACTTTAAAATCTAATTCACGCTCTCACTTGTACAGGGCTGTTTTATATAGTTGCAGTCTGAATATACTGTACATAGTATTCATATTTTGATTCATACACCAATAAACAGCAGTAGGATAGGGGAGTACAGTGTCTTGCCCAACGATGCTTTGGCGTGATGCAGGGACCCGGGTTTAAAACCCCAGACCTCTGATCTGAAGACAACCACTTTACCACTGGGCTAAAGCAGCTTAAAAACATGTAAATTGTTTTTGCTGCCACTTTTAGTAGACAACTGTAAACATGTGTATGAGAGGAACAAAACAAAAACACTATTTTTACCAATAAATGGAGTTTCAGCAGAAGTTATTATTTTTGACACATCATGGAAGGAAGGTGAAATAATTTGTTTTGTGTACAAATGTGAATATTTTGCTCAAATAAATAAAAAATAAGTGCCACTTTGTTCAGAATCTCAATTGTTGCAATTTCAGGGAACAGAGAAGGTTGACAGTTTCAACAACGCAACTTAGACTTAGTTTAGTCTAGTAGTCACTAGTGTCAAGGGACTAGTACTCTGTCGTAGCTCAGGAGACTGAAGTGTAGTTCGCTCATTTAGTGATTGACAGTTTGCACATGATGCTTGACATGATCACTTCCCTTTTTTGTGTGACAAAACAGCTGGCTCCTTAAATTGGCAATCAATCATCAAAACACTGAGAACCTCTGCATCCTTGCAGCATATGGTAAGCATCATCATTAAACTTTCATTTCAGACGAGGGAAAGCTCTCCAAATAACAATCGTCACAATAAATTAAAAAAGTAAAAACCATTTAGACGTTTTTTCTTCTAAATTGTCAGCATTTGTTGTTTCGCTAGTTTATGTAAATGAAAGACTACAGTGTTTAACACATTAGAGTATTTCAGATTTTAAGCTAAGATAACTTCAGTTTTTCACGTCATCAACTTGACATAAAAGCACAGAAATAACTGAATTTATCAGGATTTGGCCAGCTTTTGTTTCTGGTTTTCTTATTTTAAATAAATAAAAAAAAAATTCCGGAGCTCTCAAAATGAGTCGGTGCATTGGGTTCACCTCACTCTCCACCAAACTCGACAGTATTGTTTCATGGCTTGAACAAAATAAAAACAGGGAAAGCTGGAACTGCCTGTGTAATATTTAAAAAAGGTTGCTATGCTTCCTTTGTCTGGATTTTAGTATTCAGCATCAGCTGATTCAACAATTTCTTCTACTTTTATGACAGAATAAGCNGGGTTGCAACTAATCATCAATATAAAACATTCCTCATGGCTCTGCTGGCTCACAGTGTCATTCATAAAAATAATACAAGCTTCATAAACATGGCTGTTTATGAACACAGGCTACAACAGAAGACTGAAAGGGTAAAACAGTGAACTCATGCAACTGGAAAAACAGAAACGAGAGTTATGGAAATATGGAGGGAGCTTGACAAGACCAAGATAAAACAACAACAAAAAATAAAGTTTAGAAAAATGCAAGAAAGCAAAGGAAAAATGAGTCAAAGAGAAGAAAAGATGAAATACTGAGTAAAAAACAAAAATGTAAAAACGAGATAAAGCTGGGCTTCCAAATTTTAATATTACTTTGATTAATGATTAAGTCCAGCTGTAGTAAGTTCTTTATTGACACATATGTGGGAGAAATATGCACAAAAAAAACTATACTTGCGACTTTCACCATATTTATAAACTATAACTATTTTAGCTTCTCTAGACATCTATTCATTTAGCCTTTATTTTCTCAGTTTAATTAGGTACTTGGGTTTTAGAGTTCCCATAAACAGTGAGTTTGAAGCAGAAACATAAAAAGAAACTGTTTTACATTTTTTTCTAACTCTAGCCTATTACACCAAATCTACCACAAAGACAAGATCAGTGTTGTTTTATTAAACTGTTCACAATAGGCGTTCCTCCGATGTTTTATGTGTTTGAGGAAGTTTTCTTGGCTTGATAGGCAAAGGTTGCTACAACAAATTGTTTGGTGTACGTCAAAAAATGTTACAAATATACAAAAATCTGCCGTACTTCGAAAAACAAATACCCACCATTCAGTATGTTCGATAACCCAAAAACACGAAGTGCAAACATTATAAATAAATGGCAAATAAAATATAATTTGAGTAAGATAAATATGCAATTACAACAGCCTAAGCCAGTTTGACCAGGGGGTCAAACTCCCTGAGGGGGTATACTGGTCAGCAGTTGTCTGAAGTGGGGCAAATCATAATGTTCACAACATGTTACAGAAGAAACATTTAGGCTCATGGCAACTCCAATTTGTAGTTTCAAGTACTTAAATAATCTTCTGTGAACATCTTGATGCTAGAGACTATCCAAGTATTCTTTGGACTTAAAGCATCAGCAGAATGGAAGTATTTTTTTTTTTATTCACACACTAAATTTAGCTTCTGGCCACATTAGTCAACACTCCCAGATTTTTAAATTACTGCTTGTTTTTGGAAGCTGTTTGTACATCACATTCACTCATTCAATACGTGGTTAAGTATCTTATTCCAACAAAGCAAATAAAGAAACAAACAAAACAAAACAGTCATGTAGCAAAGCAGAACCATAAGGTTACCGTAAAAGTCAATGCAGCTTTAAAATCAATTGTTTTCAGGCTTGAATTGGATGAGACGGCGCTACAAGCACCAAACAGAAAAAACAAATGTAGCAGGCGAAATGGAAATATTTACATATGACTTCACAGATGGACTCACACTCTGCTTTGGCACAGATGAGGCTTGTTGTTGGGTAGCCAAACGAGCGCAGAATGGATCCGATGGCCAGGCTGAGGTCCTCGTTACCCGGGAAGAGGGTCACAGAGGCGAAGCGTAGGTATGGCAACTTAGGGGTTTCTTCGGGACCAATCTTCACATGAGGGATCTGAGTGAAACAGAAGATGGGAAAAAAAGTTGTTTTATTTCTTTTTATTTTGTTTATGGAACAGTATATAAATATATTATCTGTCAAATGTGTCATTTGCCAAAATCCCCAAAGCAAATGTCCTTTGACTAACCTCTGCGTAATGGAGATAATAAATTAAAGACAAATTGAAAAATATTCACCTTTGTGATGAATAAAGAATCCAAGGACAACACAGAATCAAATGTCTGGTGTGATCAGCTGCTCAGTGATTTAACCTAACACCTACAAAGGTTTAAAAGCTAAACTGTAATTAGCTCAACTGGGTTTTCCTCTGATCTGCAAAACATAATGTATTCAAGCCGTCAGTTCAGTTGTATGAGAGAAATCAGGCAGGAGGATCAGGATATGAAGATGCTTAGATGTTTTAAAAAAAATAGTAGAGCACCAGTTTATCCTTGCAACATTTTCACAAAATGCAGGATGCATGAGAGCTGAGCTGTCAACAGTTTCTATAACAGCAGGAGAAAACACACACGATGGTGATTAATAAACAGGTCACATGAGTAACATCCAGCATATGTTCCACAGAAGCTACTTTCATCCGGTTCATGATGTTTCTCAGATTAACCGGAGTAATTTAGTCAATTGTTTTAATCTTAGAGATGTAGTCTGTTAAATGTAGTCTGTTTATGCAGACAGGTCCAACTTTAGAAGTTCAGATGGTTGCATGTGTCACCATTTTTTCTGACGTTTTCAAATGACTTCAGACTTGCCTGAATATGGATGTGTTTTTGTTTGTTTAAATATATAAAATTCAAAATAATACCTGAGCAGATCCAAGTGGGTTTTTAATTTGATAATGATAGAAGTTATTTTAGGTCAGTGCAGAATCTTTTCATTTCAGAAGTGTTTTTTTTTTTTTTGATCACAGGAGAAACAAATAAAGATTAACCAGCAACATTATTATATTCTACAAACACACACAAAGGTTTTTTTTTTCTCTCTTTTGTAGATTTTAAAATAAATTAATCTTCTAATTTAACAGAAAGTGAAGCAATTTAGTTTATCCTAATACTAATCACCTACTAGTTGTATCATTTCATACCCAAAATATTGTACAAAACAATCAAAACTTTCCAAAAACCACAAACTGTTCTGTTTTCTGTTCTTAGTTGACATGACTGTGACGTTTTATATCACAACGTGATCAGATGGCTTGTCCCCAGACTTGTCTCACCTCTTTCTCTCCACAGATGTGACTGATGGTGGACACCGAAGCAGGACTGGAGGCGGGGCCAATCACTGAAACCACACCCTTTGGCAGGATCTGACACACTGACAGAGAAACAGAAACATGTATTCGTTTTACAGATTTATATGTCTTCAAACTTGTTCCATGTAGCTGTTTCAGAAAGGAAAAAACACTCGCCAACCTATTTTACAGAACAGATATCTTTCAACTATTAATGACGTAAATATGTTCAATTGCAAAGCAGCATGGTGGCTCCTTAAATTGAATAAATTTATTTAAAAGTACAAAGAAAAAAAAATGGATTAGTTATTTTCCTCTTATTAGGATGGTAGACATGTTATCCTTTTAATGTACAATAAAATTAAAAGGGTAGAGTGCATCTTTTCATATGTTATCTACCAAAATACAATAACTTGTCATCTTCTTGTAGCCTATCCTGTTTGTTCTGTTAAAAGAGAAATTAAGGGTGATTATTAGTTTTTGTCAAGAACTAAAGCAGTAGATATTTGTCTGTTTTTTGTTTATTATATAAGAACCCAATCCCAAAAAATTACTTAATAAAACCACAAAGAAATATTTGCAAATCTCCTCAAGCCATATTTTATTCACAATGGAACATAGTAAGCATATCAAATGTTTAAACTAAGAAACTATGTTTTTGTAAAATAAATAAATAACATTGAAAAAAGTTAATTTAGAATTTTATGGCACCAACATATTCCCAAAAAGTTGAGACGGGCAACAAAAGGCTGTAAAAGAAAATACATAAGGAAACAGCTGGAGAAGCATTTTACAACAAATTAGGAAAATTGTCAACTAGTCAGAAAGAGGATTGGATATAAGAAGAGCATTTTAGATAGGCTGAATCTATCAGAAGTAAAGATGGGCAGAGGTTCACCAGTCTGTAACAAAGCTGTGTCAAAAACAGTGGAACAATTTTAAAATAATGAAAATTGGGAAGACTTTACTTATCCCATCATCTACCGTTTATAATAGAATATTCATAAAAGATTTCAAGAATTTGGAGAAATCACTGAGCTCGAAGGACAATACTTATAGACAATAATGGATGTTTGTGACTACATTAAAAACAGGTCAGATTCTGTTATGGACATACCTGCATGGTTTTAGGTAATATGAACTATTGGATGTTTTTTAGTGTTTGAGTTTAATCAACAAGTTTTTCCCCAAACGTCGTATTTCTTTTGTAATATTTAATGTGTGCTCTAAAAGAAAACCCAATGGCCTGTCCTCATCTCCCTGGCTGTTCGTAATCAATAAACATCAGCAACAGCTGCTCTGCAGCTCTGAAGTCACTGTGACCTTGTCTTAGGCTAGCATTCAGCGCCTTGAAACGGTAATGATCCATCTGTTCTCGTCTTTTTGACTGCCTGCAGCATGTCCTGCTCATCATTTAATATAAAAAAAAAACACTAATCTGTTCATTTGATTTTCAATAGGGGAAATAAAACTGTATCTGGACTAGTCAGAAAATAAAACAAACAAACAAAAAAACTATAAAAAACACTCAAGTAAAAAGTTAAAATACATTAGGTTCTAAAACACAGCATTTATTCATTTAAAAGGCTAATGTAAGGCTTCATAACAATTCAATAAACCAAAACTTTATGGCATATTTAAAATTATCAGTCATTTGTAGTTGGCTGTGATTCAATGGAGGAGAGATTGTTTTCCTGTTAGAATATTCTGGGTTTGATCCCTGGAACTACCAAAAGTTTCAGTGTCCTTGGGCGAGATATTAAACTTCCCCACAACCCTTGATGTGCCCATTGGTGTGTGACGAAGAGAAAATGAAACAAAAGATAAATATAGAGTACAAATTTACAGCATGGAAGTACTGTATGAGTGTTTGTTGCTTTCACCTTTTAACTTGAGGAGAAAAGCAAAAATGAAATGCTTACAGTAACACATGGACTAAAGATGATCTGATCATGTAAAAGAGTAGAAGGTACATTACTGTGTTTTGTTTAATCTCTTAAACAGATTACTTTATTTACTTTTTTAGAATATATATTTTAGGACAAGAACAAGAGCAATATACCTTGCATGCACTATCTATAAAATTATAACAATCATCAATAAAGTTGTTATTTTCTCCTGGTCTGAAATGCCTGCTCCCAATTAAAGGGTATGTTTAAAACATAATTTCTGACAGAGTGCAAAAAAATTGTTGCAGATCACAGGGCATTTTCAACTGATTAAAGTCCTAAAATTAGATTTTTTTTTTTTTAAATTTGTGTCACATAAATATAATGAAGCTCCAGTTACAGAGCAGGCAAGAAATTTTTGCACCTTCTGCACTGATGACTTGTAAATGTTTAGGCTTCATTACTCCTAACTGCTTTTCTGAAAGCACACGGGGGGTAAAAAAAAAACAAAAAAAAAAACAGAATGGCAGGTCTTACTGGTGTCAGTGGTGTCATACTGGGAATCTTTCTGGAGCTCGTAGACGTCAACCTCCACCCTGGCCTGGGAGGAGCCCTCCATCTGATTGTTGATATTCTCCCGTGCCAGAGCCAGCGCCAGACGCTCTCCGCGTCCACACACAGACTGGTCATCCAACAGAGCCGCTGGAGGAAATCAGAAAGAAAAGAGGAGATGCAGTTTGGTTTAATTACACTGACATCACATCGTACACATGAGTTCACAAAATAATGAGTTCTCAAAAAAACGCATAGAGTGAACTCAGAGGACTGTGAACAAAACTGGTGGGAGTGACAAAACCAGTTCAATTAAAATTTATTTTCCTTTACCCATTTAATATCTGATATTTAATATAGGATATAGGATTTCAGCTTTGGTAACAAGATAATTTAAGTTGGCATTTCTACTTATTTATGTTTATTTGTGATTTTTCTTTTTAATTAGTTCTATTCACCAATAAAAACCTGACATATTTCATTAAATTTTTCTTTATTTCTATGGTTTAATAGTCTCCACTGTTAAGAACAGGGAACAGGAAGCAGGGGTCTATCTCTATTACTCTAATTGAAATATTTGCAGCCAAACACTGACAGTCTAGTGGACACATTTGGCTTTAGAGCCAAACAAGGAGGAGACAAATGTTGAGAGGCTTTGTTGCCAAATGTTTGTGACCAAGGGGCTAATATCACTAATCAGTAAGTAACAAATGCATATTTTAACACTTTATTTATAATAAACAACTGAAAAATGCTTTAAGGATGTATGTAGTTTAATTTGAACTTGAAAAATTTTCCTCATCTAGACATTCTTCTATTTCTCCATAAAGAATGCATTTGTTTCTTTTCACACTATTTTCTAAAATTGCTAGAATAAGAAAGGCTGTGAACATAAATGAAATACTGCAAAATCTGAGTATTAAATTAATAAGATTATAGCCTACCCAAAAGAAATAGCCTAGGATCCAAAAACTTTGCAGACTTTTTCTGAATAATCACAGAGGTGTGGAAGTGATGAGATGTGATGGAAGTATAACACCCCAGAGAGCTACAAATATTCAATAGCAACACTAGCTGCTGCTGAGATCCAAAACTTACTTTAACTGGGTGGCCAAAAGGAGCTAAAGTCAATTTGTGTGCAGTGTAACACACTTTATTATCTCCTCTTGACCTTAATGTACTGCACCTGCAATAATTCCTGTAAACACTCAGTTTAGCATGAAAAGGTGTGAATAAATTAGTAACTGTGCAGAAACAAACTGCCCTTTACTGAGTATTAATAGTCAGGAAAGTGAAACACAACTGCTGCCTGTGAGAAAAGGCATGATTACAAGAAGCCGGATGACAAAAACAGAAAACCAACAATGATACTCATTCCTGGATCTGCACAAAACACAATGGGAGGTGAGAGCATTTGTAGAAACTGTAACGTGTAAAACCCTGCCATCATCGTCTCAGCTTTCTCCTAGTAGAAACCGTAAAGAAAGAAGTACCCTCTGGCTGTGTACAGTAACACCTGCCATGTTTATTTTGGTTGCACCCTCCCCACTGACTTGTCTGCTTTGCATATTGAACCTGCGAGCATGCATTTGAAGAGTGGCCAGATGGAAAGGATGTGAACACTCACAGACAGCAGATGGAAATGACAAAAAAGAACCCTGATCAGGTAGTTCATTACACAGAAAATTTATCCTGAGTGGAAAGAAAAATCACATTTTAATTCAAGCATATGAATATTGTTTGCAGTTTTATCTTAATGTGAATAGCAAATCAGATTGGTACTGATTTTTCTGTTAAAATCCTCAGAAATGTAAAAAAGAAAATCATTCACATGACTTGATTTTGAGCCATAACACAAATCATATTTGCACTATTCAGCCTTTTAAATATTTTGGATCCAATGATCTTAACACTGAGAATACAAACACCAAATAATCAAACAACCAATCAACAAAAAATAAAATAAAAAGTAAAAATTAACGTGAATATGCTGTTGTGACTCAATAACAAAGACGTCTGCTGCTGCTGGGGTTTGTTCTGAATTTGATTTGTGTTTCTTCAATAATTAACGACTCTTGGAGTAAAGCAAGAGGCAATTTATCTTATCCTTCCTCAAAAAGCCTGTTGTGGTTTTTGCAGTTTAGAGTAATACAAAGAGAGCCAGATGGTTCATGTTGAGTCACCCCATGTTCCCAGTAAAAACTCTTCAAAAACACAGAACAGAATTAAAACACTGACTTACTTGGGGACTGACACTTAATTCCTTGACAGAATCCCCCTCCGCTGGGGCAACCCCCATGTCATTTATTCATTTACCGTGTTTGCTTTGGGTTGTAAAGGGGATAGAACGTAACTGATTTTGGCCAAGAGATGGTTGTCTTTTTACTGCGAGGCAACATCACTATCAAATGGTCCTTGATACGGTGGTGCAGTGATTAAAGCTGTCACTTAACAGCAAGAAGGTCACAGGTTCGCCTATCGCTTGGGGTCAATCTGTGCAGAATTTTCTGTTTCTTTCTGTTCATACATGAGTTTTCTCTTGGTCTGCTGGTTTCTAACCACGCATCAAAAACATGTTTGGTTGATTGGTAACTCGTAAATCGTCACTAGGTGTTAGTTAGAGCATGGATGATTGTCTCTATGTGACCCTGATGGACTTGAGACCTGTCCAGGGTGTACCACACCTCTCGCACAGTGACTTCTGAAAAGAGCGGGTAAAGAAATTCTGTGGCTGGATGGTCGTTAACAAGAGTCAAACTCAGCCCTCCAAAAGTCCTGTTCCTCATTTCATCACCATTAATCCTGCTTCTTATTAGGAGCTTTGCTGTGTGGCCATTGGACAGTGTTTTTGTTCAGTGACAGATATCGCCACTCAAAAGGCCGTAGTGAAACCTCACATAAGTGTCAAAAATGCTAGCTGTTTCAACGAAATTTAGTTTCTGACTCCAAATAAAAGAATATTAGGCTCAAAAAAGTGACAAAAGCCTGCCCCTAGAACCACATGCTGGTAATTGCAAAACAAGGCATCCTGTAATTTCAGAATTACTCTGCTCTGCTCCCCAAGATGTTCCCGATGACATTTGTTGGAGCCCAAATGAGCAAAGAGGTAAAGCTCAGTATCTTCCCAGAAAGATACTGAGGAGGGAGGATAAGGGGAGGACTGAGGATAAGACAACAGATAAAGAGTCCACTTTGGGAACTTCACCAGTATTTAGACACTATCTCTGTTTACACAATATCCAACTCTTGGGGGGACTGTGACCATTTTCACAAACAGAATATACAATGTTAAATAAAGCCTTTAAAAATGAATGTTTTAGAATATAGTAACTTTTTTTTAGGTCACTACCAGGTGAAAGTGCAATGCAATGCATGTCCTTTCAGTACAAATTTTTCTATATCAGTTATTTAACACAAAAGACATGGATAAAGACAAGAAATGGTCAATCACAAAGGTCAAATACTTGAACTTTAGGGTAAAGTTCTGCATAGCAGTCACTTTCTTTTCTCTTGTTATTTTCTAGTAATGTGAGACGCATCGATGGGCTATCTTTGTTTTTAGCTCACTGCTCATTTCCAAGTAACCATCAAGAGACAGAAAATCCTGAATAAACAGTAAAAGAAAAGAGCCTGCTTGAATCATTACAATCCATTATCATAAAAGCTGGCGGGGACTTCTCAATTTTTTTTTTCTAAATATGCTTTTGTAGAGAATAATTTTTTCTGTCTAAGGTATTATATAATTGAAATGTGATAAAAAAAACAAAACAAACAAACAAAAAAACACTTGTTCATTTATGTTCTGCAGCTGCTTTGTTCTGTAACTGCTGAGACATATCAGAAGAGTCAACAGGCAAAAGGCAAAGTAAATCCTGTAAAAGTCACCAATCTATCACTGGGCCTAAACTGAGACTAACAAGATAGATGACATGCTCACAAAGCTACTAACACAGAAAACAAAAAACTCATGCACAGGCAAAACATGCAAGCGCAACTCAGAATGGCTTTGTTAAATCAGGGACTTTTACCTTGAGGTGATTATGCTAACTTATAAACAACCATACTCTCCAGCTGAGAGGCGCAATACAACACAAAGTCTGTATATATATATATATATATATATATTCAGATTTTATTTAACAGCACAAACTACAAGATAAAAATGTATAAGAGAAACATGCATATAAATAAAATTGGCCAGAGAAGTGGGCAAAAGACCATCCTATTCAGCATATATGCACAGATTTTTGAGAGACAGGCTTTGGGAGGAAAGGATACAAATAGATTGAAATTTCTAAATACTTGATCGTGTTGAAATCTCACACACATTTTAGTTCTATATAGGGAATCTGTCAGGAGCGGTGGAGAAGGAGGCGAACCCAGTGTGCAGACTCATCTTAGAAAATAAAAAAAATATTTCAAAAAGAAAGAAACAAAAACAAAAGGCTGACAAGGCAGCATAACTGGAAATAAATACAAAACAAACTAACCAGACAGCAGGGAAAACCAGTGAGTGAAGGAGATGACTAGGTTTTAAAGACAGAGGGTAATTAGGTGAAGTGGGCATAGGTGAGTGATAACGAGGAGCAGGTGGAGATGGGTGTGGCAGGGAAACAAGTGACTGACTGAGGAGAAGTGAATGATGACAGGAAACAAAGACACAAGGAAGAACTGAATTAAGACCAGGCTAAACAAAGATAACTAAATAAAATAAACTCAAACTGAAACATACATTGAAAACCCCGAATCCTGACAGAATCTC
Organism: Kryptolebias marmoratus; assembly: GCF_001649575.2. Taxonomy (NCBI): domain Eukaryota; kingdom Metazoa; phylum Chordata; class Actinopteri; order Cyprinodontiformes; family Rivulidae; genus Kryptolebias; species Kryptolebias marmoratus. The sequence continues at coordinate 4,625,817 of NC_051434.1, read as the reverse complement.
TTGTAACAAACAAAAAAAAAATGTTTCAAATACTTTATTCTTAATTTTATGTAAAAACAACTTGACTGACATTTACATGAGTCTATCATTGTTTTTCTTTTTTCTGTTTGCAGATGAAAAAAGAACTGCAAAATGTCTAAAACCAGCTTTTTTTTAACCCCCATTATGGTACTAAATTATTTATTGACAAAAAAGATTAAAAATACTACACAAGAACAGGACCATCAGTCACTCTAACACTTGCATGGGCATTGTCTGAGTCAAACCAAAGCGTAGGTTTTTACTACATGCAGGTTTAGATGAGTCATTAACTAAATTTAACAGCAAATAACCTCAAGGACCATTCAGTTAAACCTGGACACTTATACCTGAAATTCACAGACAATGACTGCATTCTAAGACAGATACCTGGAAGAAAGGATGAAATAAAAATCGATACCAAAGAAGAAAAATAAGATCTGGAAGGTCCGGTGTTTCTGTGTGTGTTTGGTGGAAAAAGAAGGACTTGCCAAAATGAGTTAGAAAAATCATTTGCCAAATGAATGAGAGTAATTGAAGATACAGAACTAAATGATGAATTTGGTATTTCATCTCCCCTAAAAAAAAAAAAACACTTTCACTTTGACATGGACAATTTCCCACTGGATAAATTGCAGTCATTTTGCAGTTGCTCATTATAGCATCCTAACTCAATAGTAGACAGATTTCAAAGCTTTTTGGACTTTTTAATATTTTAGACCCTAAAGGATGAGATGGCAGCTTCATCATCTAAAATAAACCATGTTTGTTTTTGAATAAGATGGTTCTATAGAAATCGGTATTGATAATTGTGGATATTATTTTTGTTTGTTGCATTGTTTTATTTCTGTCATACTTTTATGATTTATTGTTCCTATTAGTTGCTGTTTATGATGAAATGCCTTTTGTCCCACTGCTTCCATTCTTCTTTGTGTTTCCTGTGTATTTACCATTTCTAAGAACTGAAACAAGCTTCCATCATTTTTAATTTGAAATAAACCCATTTCAGATTCACTTTTAATCCTTTTAACAAAACACCTTCCCTCCTATATTCTTCCTCAGTGGAACAGAAGTGCCATAAGTTAAATTTACTCTGTATTTAACTTAAGATACAACAATAAAATCCCTTTTACCAAATAAAAAGAGGCTCTGCAGATTGATTTTGTTTAACCTCTGGAGGCACTGTACCACCACTAAAAATTGACTAGCTGGTTCTGTTGTCACATTCTACCTCTAATATAGTTGACAGTATTTATTATGGGAGTGGAAGTGTAGACTCTGGAGGCCACAGGTAGGTCGAAAGATTCAACAAGACAAGACAAAAAGAAAAATAAAAACAACAAATTGCACAGCTGGCTTGCAGCTGGGATCACAGTGCAATCCTCTGGTGGCCAGTGGCCTTTCAGAGGCAAGCACGACAACTTTGCACTCGTGTTACTCGAAGTGAAACCATGTTTTTACAGACATATTGATTTTTTCCAACTCTTTTGACAAATAATTTTGTTTACTTGGAGAAATGTGATATTGTGGGAGAGTAACTCCCTGAAGGATCAGATGGCCTTGCCAGTAAACAAAGATGTGGACACTGTGGTATCTCAGCTGTCATTTCTTATTCTTTATTATTTTCTCACTGAGTTCGAGTCCTGCCTGGTGTGCCAACTGAATGTGGATCTGTTTTCAAGCAGCTAGCTAGCAGTGGCTTCAGGCATTTGTTTTGTCCTCAATCATATATCTCAAGAGTTTCTGGAAGTGGTCCTCTCAGCAAGCAATTCATGATGATTTACCTAACATTTTTGTTAATTTTCAGATACTTGCTACCTTGAAACACACTTAATTGGTACATCTTAGCATAACATTACATTTTTAATAGATCTCAAGATCACATATTTATCTTCTTTCTACTTCAATGTTAAATCATGATGTGTTTGCTGTTCTTTCAACTGGAAGGACTTTTGCTTTTTACTTTGCTATTAACTGCAGGTTATCACCAGACGTGCTTTTGAAAGGCATGGGCAGTGGTGCTCAATGAGTATTAGTGTCTTGTGTCTCAACACAAATCCAAATCTCATTTTTGTATTTGTTGTTGGATGCTAAATTAATGAAAGTCAATACCAACTAATGAAACACAGATCACTATTTGAAATTAGTCCATAGAAGAAACTTTATTATTTCACACGAGCCTCTGGAAACTCAAAGCTATCACACACAAACAAATCTACAGTGAAGCCCAAGCATTAATAACCCTCCTGAAGTCCTCAAAAGAGAGAAAGACAAAAAGGTAGAAAAGCTCTTATAACTTCGGGTCAATTTGACCAGAGAGATTTAAACCAATAAGAAATGAAGAAATTCCAATATAATGAGACTGGTGAAAAATTTGCCCAAATAATTGTTGCATTGCTTACCATTTGTTGTTGCAGCACTGTGTTTTAATAACTGTGGTCAGATTAACCTAGGACTCATATAAAAGTCTGTTTCTAAAAATGGATGATAGCTATAATCATGGCTGAACTGCAGACAAAAAAAATCTTTGACAGTGAAACTGTGTTTTCTAAGAGTTTAGATGGTTTGTTGGCATTTAATTATCTGTGTGTTGTTGTAAACAGGCTGGATACTATAATCTGTTTCAAGAAATAAATTTAGAGTGATTTGTCTATTTATAACCAACTATAATAGCTACAAAACTCAAAAACAGGAAGTGGAGGTAAACATCTGCATCCTAAAATCACCTGGGAAAACAAAGACAGGTCTTATAAAATGTTATTTGTTGTAGTTATACTAAAGCATATAGATGTAAAAACACTGTCATTTTGAGAAAAGATTCATATCAGGTCTCCTTTAAACTAATATATTTGTGCTTTCTGTTCTATTTCTGACTTTTAACACTAAGTTTGTGGATGCAGTTGATGTATAAGTTAAACAGAAAGGACAATTTGAGTTCAATTTGGGTTTACTTCCCAAATTAAATATTTTTCTTTAAAAACTCAAAACTGTCTATGACTTAAGAAAGAAGAGCTGACCAAGGACCGAATAATTACCTTCTAAGTTTATTTTCATGGAATAAATCAATCCTGAGATGACAAATTGCCCTTTAAACACTGTCTTATCCACGGTTTAGAGATATTCAACAAAAGGTAATGATTCTTTTGGAACAACTTATAGCACAGGCTGAAATAAGTCAAATAATTCATATCATTTTTTTTTTGCAGCTGAAGGACATTGACCCTGCTGAATGTTAAACATATTTTACTGTATTATTTATGCTCCTGACTGGATTTTAATTCTGACAGAATATCAAGTATCTGTGTGATGTTGTCTCCTATGTTCTACTCATGCCTTTATGATCTGAAAGACTATGAGACACCAGAGTACATTTGAAAAAAGGGTAGTTACAGCAACAGCTTGTCAATATACATATTATGTTAATTATTAATAAACCTTTTCACCAGTCCCTTCACTGTACTTATAAAGGCAAAAGGAAAAGAGCCTTTTCATATAACCATAAATAAAGCAGCATTTAAGCAAGTGTTGATGAGCAATAATTGGCGTACACTTCAAGTTTCTCATAGCTCATTTTCTAATTTATGAAAAGAGAATGTTAAACTCCTTTGACTCGTTTGCCAATCTGTTAGTGGTGGTCTTTGCACAGTAAATTTGTTGTTGTTTGTCTTTTACCTGCTCCATTCTGCAGGGATCACTAGAGCCAGTAAACTTGCATGAAGGATTTGGCAATTGTTTCATTCTGGATGCCTTTCCTGACACAACCTGGGTTCAAACCAGCAGCCTCAGGATTATGAGACTGCAGCAATGACCACTGATCTACTGTGCCTCCAACTACAATATGAAATTGTGACAACATTGTAAGCATTTTTGTGTATCATTTTACAGTTTATCTCATTATTTTGTTGTATAAAAGTACAATTCACAATAGTTTTAGAGATTCAGTCAATAGTTTCATTTTTAGTCACCATAAATTAACAAAGTTATAGGACATCTTACTGACTGTTGATAACAATGACTCATGTTTCTCTGAATGATAATTGCAAAGATACCTATTGATTTATTAATTGGTGCAGTAGTTCAGTTGGAGACGTGAAACATAAACACAAAGTTCCTCTAACCATAGGTCTCATCTCTGACATAATCTGGGTCATTTGTGAACATGACAATGAAGCGCCCTGTAAAATAATTATTATTAGCACATAGGATTTGATTCTTGTTCATATGGGGTGCTTGTTTTTGTCTTTATTTATTTATCTTTTTCTTGTTGCTTGTATTGGCAAAAAGAATATAACACCAGAGGGATAACTTCCTGAAATATTGTTTGTGTAGAAATTATTGTTTTGGCCCACAAAATATTACTCTTTGGCAAGCAAAAAGGTGGTATCCATGCACTAGTGAGCAGATGCACATAATTAACATGGTGGAACAGTGGATAAGCCCTGTTGCCTGACAACAAAAACTGTCTGAATTCGACTCCTGGGACCTTTTTATGTGTGGAGTTTGCATGTTCTCACTGTTCACATTTGGGTTTTCTCTGGGTACACTGCTTTCTGCCCACACTCTACAACCATGTATGTTAGGTTTGGAGACTAAATTGTTCCAAGGTCAATGTGTGTGTCTGTGTATGTGTGTGTTGCCTGTCTCTGTGTGGACATGTGTTAGAGTGACGTTTCTTGGGTGTACCAGCACCAGCACCCTGTGATCTAAACAGGAATTATGGATTATAAAAAATATGAATGGATGGGAGGATGGTACAACCCCAATTCAGAAAAACATTGTGGAACGTTGTGTAAAATGTAAATAAAAACAGACTTTAATGTTCTCCAAGTTTCAAAAACCCATGTTCTATTCACAGTGGTACATAGGCAACACAATAAATGTTTAAACAACAACAACAAAATACTACTTTTAGGGGGAAAAAAAGGTCATTTTGAATCTCATAGCAACAACACAGCTCAAAAAGTTGGGACAGGGCAAAGTATGGCTGTAAAAGTAAGTGGTGCAAATGAGAAACAGCTGGAGAAGCATTTTGCAATGACTTAGGTTAATTAGACTGAATATAAAAGAGCCCTTTAAAGAGGCTGTATCTCTCAGAAGTAAAGATGAGCAGAGGTTGACCAGTCTGTAGGGGTTTTGCAAATGCCAATGTAAAAATGAAAATGAATACACAACACTGTGTGTATCTTTCTTCCTATTCTGTTACCCAGCAACTGAAAAGGTCTCATGAATACAAGTACACTTCCTGATTATAACCTAATATTTGGTTACCTGCCACAACATCAGGTAAATCTGGCCTCTGGAATCCATCACAGGACAAACTGAACTGGCATTTGACTACTGGCAGTTTCCCATCACAACAGGAGGCCTTCAATTACTGAAACACTTTGACACAGTCTTTTTCATTTTCCACCCACTGAGTCATTAACCTTGAATTTTCGGTCAAAGCTTTGAGCACTGAAGTGGAATTAAATTGAATTTCCAAGCACCAGGTGAGAAAAATGCAGTTGAAAGGAAACATCCACACACCTGAAATCAGTTAAAGTGATTTTTCTTTTTCCTCTTTTTTTTGTGAGTGAAAGTAAAAAGCTAAGAGTCTGACTGATGATTTACCTTTTTCATTTGCAATAATCAAAAAGAAATCATTAGCGTGGAATAAAAAAATTATTAAAGGGGTGTTGATTCACCTTGACTGCCAGAAACACATGATAGAACACAAAAAATGAATTCCTAAAATATTTTTAACAAATGAAACATGAACTTCTTTTTTTCTGTTTTCTTAAAAAATATATGTATTTTAAGATTATTTTTATAGTCACAACTGAACCTTGGGGCCACATAGTCTATAAAATGACTACATTTATACTTTGAACCTTTTTGACACCCTGTCACTGAATTCCTGCTCACAGTGATAGTCTGTCTTTCTTCTCCATTATATCATCTCTGAAGGTCAATGTGCGGCTTCGACTTTTTTTACTGGAACTCCACTTTCCTGACATAAAAGAAATGACATAAAAGAAATGTATGCCCCATTGTGTCTGTGTATGCATGTGTCAGATGTAACTGTGTGAGTCTGCAGCCCTCAGCTGTTATTAAGGGACGAGTGAAAGGTGAGCCATTACAAACCACCAGGCGACCCGGTTGCCATGGCAGCATGTATGTGAGTGCCTGACAGTCTTTCTGAAGCTCTGAAAGTCAAAAACACCAAGCTTTTTTTCTTTACTCTGGGCCATTTTAGGTCAAGATAAGAACAGACGGAAAAAAAAAAAAACTTTTCAGATGTGGGGAGAGTTGAACTTTAAGGTCCAACGTTAAGTCTCTGCTTTTACAAACGTTAATCTTCTTCCTCAGGATGACATGAGGATCAGAAGTGAGAGGTCCCAATAGTGGACGACTATAGTGGAACACTAAAAGCTCTGCTTTGAATGATGAAGAGGAGTCACAGAGATTCTCCCTGATTCAGTTCTGGTGGAGGTTTGTTTGCACTTGCAAATGATCCAACCTGGGACAGAAACAAAATGAGGTGGGAGGAAGAAATAGAGTTTGCAGATCTAGCAAGGGAGGGAAGCAAAAGGAGGCCTCAAGGGGTTCGTAAATACACGAATAAAGCAAAGAGATTGTCTAAGAAGAATCAAGATGGAAAACACGCCACGGTGTCTTCAGAAAGTAGAAACAAAACGACAAAGGGATAAAAAGGGCAAGTAAATACACCAGAGGCAAAACAGAGTAGAGTAAAGAGTGTAGGCAAAGGTGTTGTGGATCCGGAGTAAGTTTATCAGTGAAAACTTTCAAAGATGAGCGCAACCGAAGCAGATTACTACAGAGAATATGTCTGAGTTTATGTTTTAGTACCTAAAGACTGAAATACAAAAAATACAAATATACAAAATGCAAATTTCTACACAAAACTGGTATAACAACATATGACAATGAGCTATTGCATTATAACCATATGCCACATATCTCCTTTTCCAACCAGGCAGCTCCACCAGGACATGGACAAAAAACACACAATGTTATGTCTGTGACCAGGACATTTTCAGTAAGCAGTATTAATAGATTCTTTGGGACTCTTAAATCTTTGGTCCCCACAAATGCTGAAGATTCAGACTGAGTCAGACTGTTTTGTTTTTTTTTTATGGAAAGTAAGGAGTTCAGGTAATCACCAAAGATAATTTATTCTGTACTTGAACAAGCTGCTAAAGGTTGTTCTTAAAATTGCCTTTGTGGGAGGCAAATATCATTGTGACATTTTGCAATTTGACATATGTGTAAAAATGAGTATTCTGGATTTTTTTCCCCAAACAGACAAATGTTAGCTCTTGTGCCTAAGGCTAATCATATAACAAAATGATAATAAAAGGATTGGTATCAAACAACTGTCTCTCAGCAGATTGACAGCTCTGGGTGTTTGTTGTTTGCACTGCACACTAATAAAACAAAGGTATTGGATGATTTAACCCACTGTCACAGTACTCACCCATCCGGACGGCAGAGAGGGTGTTGGCCTGGTTGAAGGAGAGCGGTGCCATAGTCAGCAGCAGGACAACGACATAAATCGACAGCAGCAGTGCTGGCAGAGCCGGCATCTTCCACTGCTCCTCATGGAGAATGGTCTGCTGGCTGCCTGTACCGCCACCTTCAAAATGGACAGAGAAGCCATTGCTGATGAGGCATATTTCATGTTTATGGTTTGTCACATATTATTTTGAGCAATCACATCACACATTTTATTAACTGGATAATTTATTATAAATGCGCATTGAAAAATTGGTTTAGATGTGTTGCTTGTAAGTGACATAAACTTGACACAATCATGCCTCTCAAAAATTGGAACAAAATATACAAAAAAAGGAAAGAAACTAACATTGCCTGAAAGAATGCATATTGCATGCTGCCTATTTTAAACAGAGTCTATCTGTTAATGCTCGGATCATGTGTTGCGGAAGACTCTCAACTACTACCACACTAAATTATAGCTTAATATTGATCAAATTGACTGAGTTACATGTTTGTGTTTCATATGGTTGATTAGCTGTAGCAACCATCTTGAATTAAGTTGCATCCAAAAGATTAATCAGTTTTAGATGTACATGCAATAATTATTTTCTGTAAGTTTCACTAAAATCCTTTCAGTAGTTTATGCAAGATTATACTAATGGTACAGACAAATGAAGATGCACACACAGACACAAAAAACATTTCTGTGCCTTTGACTTTTTGCCTTTGAGTGATAATGAGTGCAAAGGTATACCACACTATCAGGTCTGCTAAATTCACATTTATTTAGAAAATTAAATGATATTAGGCACATATTATACAAAAAAATAAAAGAATAGAAGAAATATTTAAAAGTGAGAGTAACGCTTTAGGTGGTAAAAATGGCTACATCCCATGATGCTACCATAAAACAACAGTTTTCTCAGTTTTAATTGAACTAAAGTCACGAGCAGAGAATTCAAAGCCTACAGAGGACACAAAATTCTTGCTAAAAGGATAAAAGGATTTTAATTTTGTTCAGATATTTCTTTCCAATTACATCTAAGCATATCAAGCCTTCAAACTCTCTCATTTGCACTAAAAAGAAAGATTTTTTTTTTAATGTTTTTTTTTTTTTTTTGGATAAGACAAGAGCCATTGGTTTTGGAAAGATCCCAAACATCTGTGTGTCTAATTCAAACCTCATCTTTTCAACAATCACACCAGCAATATGTAGAAACTCAGAAGAGAAAAAAAATAGAATAGAAAACAATAAGCGATGGAAAAAAGAGGACATTATTGCAAAATGATAACAAAAAATCATTTGAAAAAGACAGCAAAAGCATGACAAAGTTCTAAAAAATATGCACATAAATGAAAATCTGAGGGTTATCTGAAAGATGGAAACCAGGGCAGACAGAGTTGATGCTGAGCAGACACAGGAAATTAGAAATGGCTGCAGGTAGAAAAAAACAAATAATGACAACAGTTAATTAGGGTCTTTCCTGTAGGAAATGCTATCATGTCAGCAGGCAAACAGAGCCGGTGGGTCCCCACTGATACAAACCGCCACCACAGTTCACTGCAGCAGATCCGAGGCTAATCACAGCCGCAACTCTATTAGCTGCTTTCAGTCCAATCTCATTTTACATTGGAGGCATTTAGCTGACATACATTCACAGCGATTTACATGAAGTGCAAAACATTAGGCTTTAAAGCTTCACTTCATCAACTTCACTAGCGAAGATGGTGTGGGTCATAGCAGGTCTGAACATATTCCTAAGGACATAAGAATTAATAACGTGAACAGGGAGGAAAATGAACAAGATGGGTCTGAAATATGTAATATAGGCAATACCCACTGAAAAAGCACTGTGGGATTTCAGGAATATCTTCAAACAAGTTTTCAAGTACAGATACTGTCCAGAAACCTAATAACGTTCAAAAGATTTTAATGATACTTCGTATATAAACGTCAAGTCTTGTTCCAGAATAATATCCTGTATGGAACATGATTAACTTATTACATAAACATGTAATGCATCACATTACCTTCTGCCATTATTCTAAAGGCCAGTTCTGTCTTTGAAAAATTAAGGATATTTAAAAACTGATATGCATTTAGTTAAATAACAAAAATAAAGTGTAATGCTGACTCATTATTTAGACTATTATTTTGCTGTTTATAGTTAACCATTCAGGTATCAATGTGTCCATGTCATTCAGGAGATGGGTGAATGTTTGGTTTGTGTAACTTTTATACTTGATTAAAACATTTACCTTTATTAAACTTTTTTGGTGTCAGTGAAATCAATGGAGATTTTTATTGTTACCTTTTTCAGCTTTTCACTTTTGAAAAAAGAAAAAAAGACTAGTATATGTCCTCTTTTTGTGTGATTCCATTTTTAATGCTGTTGCCGAAGACAGAGATTGAGTGATGATGTTTTTGCATGTGCATGCTGTTACCAAAACATCTCATGAATTGCTGAACACTTTTAAATGAAACTTTTAGAGAGTAGTCATTGGATAAACATCAAGAACTGGTTAACTTTCAGAGACAGTATGATTTAAGATGGCCACCACAGCAAAGCAATCTTAGCAAACACAAAAACAGCTATAACTGATCCAGTTTTGCAGACATTTAGCTTAGTTTTTTGTGTCAATAGCTGAGCCTGATCCCCAACTTTTATTTTAAGTGCAAGTGAGAGATCTGTGTTTCAAACTTTGTCATTAACAATTGGAGTCAGTGCTGTCTTTCTATTTGAGAACTATCTCATGAACCATTGAACATATTTTAATGAAGCTTTGAGAAAGTTACCATTGGAAGTTTTAAAAAGTAATTACTGGCTATTCATCTCCAACCTCTTAACTATTGGCGTCAACCCAATTCAAGATGGTTGCCACAATCTTGATATACGTGTTTTAATCAACCTTAGCCTGTACAAAAATGGCAACACCGCTGTGGAATTTACAGATACTAAGCTGAAATTTGGTGTAGCAGGAGCTGAGAGATCATACAACACATCACATTAGACTGCACATAGTGTTCAACCAAATGGCTACATCATAGTCATTTTTAAACATAAAGTTATCTTAGTCTAAAACTCTGGCATGAAAAGGAGGTGGGCAATATGCATTTTTTCAAGGAATGCTTGGTCTTTAATTGGAAACAAGCATTTGCTACTGGAAAGCCTGATGAATGAACTGCATTTCCAGGCAGCTTATCAAGCTAACAGTAATTATTTGCTCTGTAACACTACTTGTCATTCATGCGGGAATATATATATATAAAAAAAAAAATTCCCTTCTCACCCTCCGCGGGTGGTCTTTGTTTCATCCTCTGAGCTCGGGTCCTCTACCAGAGGCCTGGGAGCTTGAGGGTTCTGCGCAGTATCTTGGCTGTGCCTAGAACTGCACATTTCTGGACTGAGATGTCTGATGTTGTTCCTGGGATCTGTTGTAGCCAATATATATATATATATATATATATACATACATGTATCATGTATAAATGCAATGTTGTCACTATTTTCATACCACACGCAAAAATTTTAATTCAACATCATTGAGTGAGGCCTAATAAATCATCAGTGATGTGCAAACACAATACAAACATTCTGCACAATATTAAATTAATAAGCGAAGAGGAACTACAAATTATCTGTGCTGCACAGATCCCTATTAATTCCACACATGCTGAGATTCCTGCTGTCAAATCTCTGTCCTTCCTTCCATGTGTGAAGAGAGCCACTGGTTTGCTTTCAAGTTAATTATAGAACTAATCAAAGGGGTTGCAAATTAAAGACAGAAGCATCAGTATACCATTAGACCACTTCAGTCACTTTAGAAAATGTGATGATAAAGTTCAATTATTAAACAAAAACTCTGATAAGACCCCAGGAGGTTAATGCTGATTTGACCACTACAGCCAGACTTCACCGATAAACAACCCTCTCATCCTGCTTCGGCTCTCCCAGCTCACCAGTCATCAAAAATCCCAGACAAAGAACGGCTTTAGAGATTAAACTCAGCAGGACAAAAGCATCTTGAGAATTTTAAACTGAACCGAAGTATCTTCTATCAACACATAGACACAACACTAAGAGATTAGAAAACATATCTTTTAAATTTCAAAAAGCCAAATCCTCTCTCCGTCCTGCTCATCATCCCAGAGATGCCTTAAAGGTTAAACTGTAAATTTGACTTTCCTGCTGCATGGCTGACTCCCTGTTTGCTCATTGTTCAGATAAAGAAGTGAAGCTATTCAAAATGACTTTGAAGTTGTTGTTTTTTAGTAAGTTACTTGTGAAACACAATAAAATGTTATAACTTAGCCATTTTTACAGTTATTAGGGTAAGATTTGATGAGCTCTACACATTGTACAAGATCTTAACATGAAACTCTTGTTTTACTTTTTGACATCAACCCTTTTTGTCTGTTTGCAAAGTATAATATGAACCACTGAATCAATTTTAATGAAACCCTTAGCAATTATTTTTTGAACATTCGTCTACAACTGATTACATTTTGGAGTCACCTCAATTCAAGATGGCTGCCACAGCTAATTAATTTTGTAACCTATTGTTCTTGAAAAAGGTAGTTTATGATATGTAGCCTAACTTACTTAAACGTCCCTATATTCTTTCAGATGCAGTTGGAGTTAAATAGAAACAAAAAGAGTCCCACCCAAAAAAAAAGAAATACTTAGAATTAAGCCCCTTGTCTGTCGGGTAATGGTCCTTAATGCTCACCTAAATATAGGATATTAGCTTTATTTCCCCTCAGGGGATAAGAAGATTTTGTTTTGCAGCAATGGCATCATGAAGTGCAATGTTGCTGACTCAAACCATTATAATGACATGATAATCCTCCCATTTAGTTGTTGACACGCAACACATTAACTGCCTCTGAAAATAGCAGGAAGGCATGAAAGAGGTTTGACTTTTGCCCACAGAGTTGGTGCGCTACAGCACAGGCAACAAGAAATGAATAGCAAAATAAGAGTGAAAGACTTTAAGGGTTCTTCACTGCTACAATAAATTCTTGTGACTTTGATTATTATTCAATTACAGCAAAGGTAAAAGAAATGTGTTGATTTTTGCTATTTCTAACAGGTAAAAGGAAACAGTAGAAGACAAAAATCATCAAAGATACTTTCTTAAGCAATTCTTTTTCCAAAAGTGCAACAGATTGTCCACATTTTTGTCAGTCCGTCCAGTTCTTTAAAGTCTGTCTTCACCTCTTCGTCAACATAGAAACATTCATGGACAATTATATGATTGCAAGACTTCTTGCTTCAGTGCCTACAGCTTACTCCATGGAGCTCCAGGCCTCAATCTTTTATTGTTACATCCCCACATGTGTTTACTACAAACAGCACTAATTCAAATCTCTACAATAATATCACAGAGTTTGTGAAATGATGATAATCTACCCTGCTTCTGTGGTAGGTTGTAACACGTGCTGATGTGAGTGTTTTCCAACAGTTGAATGGGAAACTTTTAAACAGCACTCCACAAAAGCAATAGTTTACAAAGCCATGGTTATATCCTTCTTTCAGATACTGCATATAGCAGTTATACTGGTTAAACTATGTAATCTGAGAGATATAACCAAATACTGGTTATATTTAAGGGCACGACTCGTTCTCACTGCCTCACTTTTCCCAACATGGTCTAATATTTTAGCAAAACAGGTTTAGATCGTTGACTGAATCCAACTTTTTTTGCTCCTTATAATAAGTATATAGATTGTGGCTGAATGTCACAAACAAAAACATGTTTCCACCTGTCAAACATCTTAAAAGAACATGAAACAACAACATACATTTTGCTCAAAGTTTGTTTTTCTGCCAAAGGTTCTGGAAAGACTCCCACACAGACGGCACAGTTACCATATGATATTGTGGAGGAAGTGGTAGGACATTAAAATGATCATGTGACTCGCATCTTATTACTGGTTTGTGAAATTGATTGTGTTACAACTTTCCTAATGTTACTACTATACCAGGTCTTCCTATTTATGAACTAGTTTGGACTTTGCATTCTAGTCAGCAAAATCTAGATAATGGTTATTAGAATGTCACCCTATCCAAACACTTATTTTGCAATTAGCAGTGTTACAACCACTTCTAACTAAACACACTCGTGAGCTGTATTCCACTTTCCCAGACCAGGTCACAAAAACTTCAACTGTCTTCTTAAAAAGGTAGAATGTTCTGGCAGAGTAATAGTATATTTGGGTTTTGTATTTTTGCATTCGGTAATCATTTATCAATAAAAAAAATTGCAAACTACAAAATCTAATCTAATTGCAATAACAAAATGACTATCTGCACACAAAAAAAACAATACTTTCAAAAAGTAAGGACATTCTTTTGTGTAGTGGAAATATTCAGTGACATTATGAAATAGATCTCTGTTGTTTTGAGATTCAGTGAGTTTTTTTTTTTGTTTTGTTTTTTACAGTGTGCAGTACCACATTCAGTTCATGCTCATAAATAATAAATGTTTCTCAGATTATCCAGCTAAACTCAAGGCAAGGCAGCCAAAAGACAATACTTTACTTGCATATGCATGGATTTACATCAACATATGCTCATTCAGTTGATTGATAAAGGAAAGAAAAAAATGTAAAAAAAAACATGAGCTTTAATTGGGTTTTGGATCTCTGTATTGGAACCCCTTTTTTCCAAAAACATTTCCTCCCATTTATTGCTTTAAATATTGCTTGAAGCGCATTTAAATCCGTATATTCTTATTGCAGTCTCATCTCATTCACATCATTTTATTCTCATGAGAGCCCTCTGAGACCCTTCGTGTTTTAGGAAAAGACCCCCTTGTGCCATATTAGCAAGGTTTCATTATACAATGACAGTGATCAGTCAGAACAGCTTTGTATTGATTTGCTTTGACCCTTCCCTCTAGGATGACAAGTGGGACCAAACAATGCCAACAAAATGTCACATGTCCTATAACAGCTGTCAGAATATTTTGTCGTAACCGTTGATGCTTCAGGTTGTTACTTTAATTTGTCAGTCATTACACTGTTCTTGGTTTATTTTGATTGATTTGTTATTTCAAAGAAAGGCTAAATTTAGGGCTGATTTGTGACCTGCATGTAAAAAGTCATTAAAAGTGATCTGAGTCATATTGGACTACATTTTAGAAATCAACTGCAGAAGATAAAATACTTGTATTGGCAAAGAGGAATAATAAATAATGAATACAGGATTTAAAAAAAGAAGAAAAGCAAGAAGAAAAAAAGAAACTTTAGGTTGAATGAAAGATAAATGAGAAAAAGCTGGTGTTTACTGCTTTTTCCAAACAAATAAAATGTTATCTGAAGCTCATCACTTGGCAGCAGAAGTAAGGAAAAAAGGAAATCTGTCTTGGTGGGGTTGTCTCTGAGAAACTTATCGACAAACCCGAGTTTCATGGTGCATTAATCATCAGATAATTTAGACACAGCGGTGGGAGGTATTTGTTGAAGAGACACAAACAGACAAGGAAAAACAGGGAGGCAAAGTGACATTAAACTAAAAGATTGACTGAATTTACAGCTTCTCTCGTGTTAGTACTCAACAGGAGCCAACAAGTGCTTGAAATCTGGTGCTGTTCTTTCATTGGGTAGAGCAGCTTTATAGGTCTAAACATAAAGGTTTTGTCATTTAAATCAAGTAATAATGTCCTTGCACAGGTAACAGGTAGTCTGTTTTGATGAAAAATGCAGTTTTTTTTTTTTTTTTCTAATATTCTGGTTAGAAGCCACACATCCCAAACCACAACATGTAACCAATCCTGTCAACCCTTACCGCCCACCTCTCCTGCCTCTCTGTGTGCACCTTGTCATTTATGGATAAGAATATACTTAAAAATCACAAACATTCTCTTGAACTGTGACAAACTGCAACAGCTTTTAAAATACAACCT
Source organism: Kryptolebias marmoratus (assembly GCF_001649575.2). Lineage (NCBI taxonomy): Eukaryota > Metazoa > Chordata > Actinopteri > Cyprinodontiformes > Rivulidae > Kryptolebias > Kryptolebias marmoratus. The sequence continues at coordinate 4,610,391 of NC_051434.1, read as the reverse complement.
GGATATTGTGTAAATGGTAAATGGACATGATTTATTATGTGCCCTTTTAGCTTTGCTGACCAATCAGAGTGCTTTAAAAATGGCTTTCTCACAAGCCTACTAACACACACACACATTCAAATAAAAGCTTGTCAGTTTTCATATCTCTGTGTGTACATACAGCACTTGTATCTATCATAAGTTATATATTTGTAGTCACAGACAGGGAATGCATAAGGGCAACTTGGGGTTTTGCAAACAGACGAAGTTGTGCTACAAATTAGGTGCAACATTAGATGCAGATTATATAATCAATTCTTGTCCCCTTTCTAAATCAAACAAAAAGGTCAGTAACTCTGAACAAAATTACATTTGTGCAAATAGGTAACTGATTAGTGATTCAGGTGATTTATGTTGACATTAAGTGCTTTCATTCTGGAGATTCCCAGGTTGTTTGTGTTATTAAAACACAAAACACTGTGCCATTTTAAAAAAAGCATGACGCATTCAGTTAAAAAGGCCACCTGATACTTTTTTTTTCTTCTCAAAAGGCATAGCATGTCTGGATGATTAGTTCATAAGATCATGGCCAACAGAAGTCATTTAACATTAATAGTGATTTTATTTTAATGAAAAAAACTGTAAAAGAAAGAAATTCTACATCAGTGCTATTAATATATTAAAGAAAGGCAAACTGGTATATTCAATATGTTTATATAGCCAATAGTTAAAATTGTAAAGGTGAAACATGAATAAATTAAACTGAAATAAAGTGCTTTGTGAAATATGGTTTCTTTAAATGTCCAATTTGCATATCACAAATTTAGCTCTGCAGCAAGGAAGAAAACATACGAGGGATTAAGACATAACCAGTAGCAAATTTGCATTATGAACATCTGATGCAAATGTAGCCTGTCAGTGTTGTTGTAATAAAGCAATAAATGCCAAATATTTTATTGTGCCAAGCCAAAGCTGACATTAGAAGGACGAAAATATAATACATGGCGTACATTTATAATCAGAAGAGCTACTAAACAAGAGCTGTTTCAATACCAAAATGACAATGCTGCAAAGATTATGCCCCAACTGTGTAGGACAGTAAAGTAAAGTTACTCAATAAAAAGCAATCAATTCAACCTAAAAATGCAAGGGGCTTTTTTAATGAATGGCAGAAAGGTATATAATAATTATTATTTTTTCTTCTGTAGGTTCTTATTTAAAAGAAAAACTACTAGGCTTATCAAAACTAATTGGACGGGCAATGTGGAGTAAAAAAATCATCAGGCAAACCTTTTTAAACCACTACATAATATAGATGTTCAAAACATGCCAACTTCATCTACTGATTTGCACATAAGATAAAAGTAATCTATCAGCGGACAACATCCCACATCTTCAAATCTGATTTTCTGTGGTAGAAAATGACTCTTATACTATGAAAAGGGCTTGGAAACACTCTTAAATCCTGAACTTAAATGTCAAAGAAAAAAGTTGCAAACAAGTAAACAGTTTGATATGAAAACATAAATGTTAGTATAAACTGTGGGTTTAATTTAACATGGAATATCTAAACAAGACCTGCAGTTGAGTTTAAAGCATTTTAAAATAATTTCTTCATAAGAGAGAAAACAAAAAGACCAAAAAACAAAGAAAAAGAAAAAAAAATCAAGGGGATGAGGTCAGAGGAATGAGTGAATTGAAAGATGGATAAGAGAAAGAGTGGAAGGCCACTGCAGCAGTGTGAAGGTTACAGGATGACCCACAGGTCTCCTCTGCACCCGGGAGAGTGGGACCGGCAGGGTGAAACCACCGGAGGCAAGCCAACAGGGAAAACTACCAACTCCACAGTCAGCAAATATAGAGAAGCAGGAAAATGGGAGAATGGGCAGCGGGGGGAAAGAGAGAGGATGGATTTAGAGTCAATTAGAGCAGGAGAGAAGAGAGCTGTGGAGGTGGGTATGAACTTACTTTAAGTGAGAAAGGAGGGGGAGGTGAGGACAAAATCAGAGGAAGGTGAAAGGACAGAAGAAGAAAATCGGAAGCAGCAAAGGACAGACGAATATTTGAAGAGGCGATCATAAAAAGGTTTGAGGAGAAAACGAGGTAATAGAAGAGTAAGATGTTTGAGGGAAAAAAAGAATGATATAAACTGTATTTCTTTCATGACAATTTATGCTGCCATTGCATCAGAGTACATTTATGGTGTAGTCCAATTTTCTGTGGTAAAAGCAGTAATTAAACATCAGGGTTCAATGAGAAAGTGATCAACATTTAATCTTTCGCCAAATGACTGCAGTAGTGACAGGTTCCTATTGACTCAAGCACTGATTTTTTGATTGATGGGAACACAACACCTGGAGGCACTTGCTATTTTTCTCTGAGGGTGCTCCATTCAGGACTGCAAGAATAGGTACATGTCCATTTTTCTTTTAGAAAGACCTGTAAAACAGCTATAATAGTTCAGATCTAGACTTTGAAACATGACAGAAACTGTACAAATAAAAAACAAGAATACGCTTCACTACCAATTGCAATATGTCAGGCAGTGTTTATGTGTGGAAATAAAGTCTGGAGCCAAACCAGAAAAACCTCATTATCCAATTTAACTTAGAAAGTTGTACTTATCAAACAATTTTTTTAGAGCCTGTAGGATACAGTGAAATGCTGCAGTTTCTTCCATGAATTATAGTAGTTACTGAATTACATAACTTCTTACTACTGCAGTTATATATGATGTAGCCCTAAAGGTTGTAATTAGCTCACTGGGCTGCGACTGTTGGTGACTAGTTGTTGAATGGCCTTTACAAAGGAGTCCCAAAAGTGTCTTCAAATATTCATGGGGTTTCTCAGTTGCTTGCATGAGTTGGGAAATCTTGTTGCATGAGTTTTGAAAATGTTCAGAAAGTTTGTGCAACAAATTTTCTTTCACAGCAGTTGCAGAGTTGTCATGGGCATCTCCAACCCATTTCCAGAGCACTAGAACTGAATTTTGACACCTACATGAGAGCTCTCCCCTGACAGAAAACATCCCAGGCCAATGTCCATGTCAACAAAACCACATCAGTGATCAATAATAGTTATTGAAAAATTGGCCTAAATCTGCCTATTTGTATTGTAACAGTGTACCCCTGTAGAGCTTGCCAAAGTGGGTAGATTGTGGACAGACATAAAGGAAAATTAATATGCACGGCCAAAAGTACAATTTTGCAAGCTCTGTACGTGACAAATAAACCACAAATTTAAAAAAAATTGCTGGTCAAAACAGTCACTTGGTTACAAACACTCAGAATTCAGTGTGACTGCAACAAGTTTGCCTATGATTTTATTTATTTATTTATTTGACAATTTATTTTACAACTACTTTTCAATAAATATATATATATATAAACTAAATTAAAATGCCTTCTAACTGAATTCTATACCACTGTAATCCAGTTCAGTGCATTTATATTACATTCAGTTTAAGTGCAAACCAGTGCAGTACTTTATCTTTAGAATAACACATATAAAACACAGATTTGTGATTAAGAACAATGTTCAGCAAGGGAAACTAAATATTTTAATTAAATTCATTTTTTGATTTACCCTCTAGTGTAATCAAAAATAAATCATATGTGGAAGTTATACAGAAAACTTGTTTGTGGGATTTCTACTTTCATCAATTTAATTTATAGGATTTGAATGGAATGAAGAAAATATAATATGCCCCATCCACTTTATATATAGAGCAGAGATCTAGTCCGCTTAATGAATGAATTTCACTTTAAATTATTATAAAAATTCTGCCAAAACTTTTTTTTCTCTAAGAATATCAACTCTTCAAATTTGTAGAGCGACACGCTTCAATGTCAAAGAATGACCTTATTAAAACAACGTAAAAAAGGCAGAGGGAGAAAGAATGACATAAGAAACAATAGCGAGGGAGATTGAAAAGAAAACCAGACTGAAATACAAAAGAAAATAAGAGATGAACTGTATTCAGAGCTGACACCAAATCATGTGGTTGAAGCAAATGATGGAGAGAAGATATGACTTCATCCTCTTGTTGCAAACAACAATGTGGGGATGGAGCTCAGAGTGATTGAGCTCTGAACAAAGCCCTTATTATCACTACAACAGCTGTGTACGTGCAACAATCTCTGAAGTAGCTGTTTACAAGAGAGAGGAAAAGTAGGTTGAAGTGAAGTGGGCATTGTCTCAAAAATCCTCTTTAACAACTGCGGACATGCGACTCGAAACAAAAGGATTCTTGTTGAGAAAACTCTGATCTGCCTGCACACTTTGGGCACGAATGTTCTGGTGCGAAGCTCAACTCGTCGCTTTTGTTATGGCAATGTCCTCAAAATGATTAGGAATGGGGCTTTTGGGAACCAAACTGAGGACTTGATTAAAATATATCAAAAAACTGGCATAAAAATGTAAACCTACTACTGAGGTCCTCATTAAATGAATCCTACTAGTTTACAAATTTGAGAAATCCACTTAACTATTACCTTAATACTGGCAAAATTGTATAAAATTGGGGTCAGGCAATTTTCAACAGGAAAAATCTTGCTGGTTTTGTGATTCAGCTCCCTCATTTTATAATCAGTGCCACCAAAACACTGAGATCTACTAATATCCTCCTCAGTATGACTCGTTATAATGCTGACGATGACTCATTGCATTCACTGCCTTAAAAATAGTCTTTTAAAATAGTCATTCCATGAACCTGATACAACTCCACTTTTTTTACCTTTTAATTTTTAAACTATGTTAATTAAAATGGGAAGATTGAAAAAAAAAATTGGTTGTAGATGTACAACCAATGCCTTTTTTTCTGTGAGTTTCACTAAAAGTTATGCAGTAGTTTATAAGATATTTTGATATCAAATACAGAGACACACAAAGACGGGGACAAAAATATTATTACCTTTCACTTTTCAGCAGCGGAGGATACTAATGTGGTCACTAAACATATAAATAGTTGCTTTTCCAATGGACCAATCAGCAATTGGAGTTTGCAAACATAATTATGCTAACTTCTGAAATAGTTGCAAATAGGTGCAAACGTGCAGGTTACTGATTTGAAGAAGATATCATCAAAGCAAAAGCAAAAGAATCCTGTGTAGGTTAAAAGCATATTTTACCAACCATCAGTCATTAAAATTGAAGTCAATGCCACTGAAAATAATAAAATGAAATTAATTTTCAGGCAGGAACAGTTCTTGAATGAATGGTGACTTTCAGCTGAGCAGAGATGAAAAAGCAGAGAACCGACAGAATGAAAACCAGACTCAGACAGAGAAAATAAAACACAGTGAGAGTGTGAAAAAGAAGAGCGGAGTAATGAACAGAAGGTTCGTCTCCTGTGGGATCGTTCACACCTACGAGGTTCAGTATCCTCTGTGACTTCAGCTCCTCTGCAGGCTAACACCAACAGAGAGGAGAAATAAACCTCTGGAGGAGTGTCTGCGGAGATGAAACACAGGAAACACCGGCTGCCTCAACAGGTTTCACACTGTAGAAGTGGAAGTCTGCCACTGGAATGCATTTATTGGCAGGTTCAAGCTTCCTCTTAGTTTAAACTAAAATTTTACTTTATTTCACTGTCTAAAGCCATTTTATAATCACAATTTTGTACTAAAAGTTTGGAAAATTCATATTGAAAACTGAAAAATGAAATGTTTCTGTTGAAGAAAAAAAGGTTCAGCAAATATGTGTCACTGTTAGCATTTCGTTTAGTAATTTCACTATACTAGATACATTTAATAACTAAACGTCTTGACCAAAAATATTTCCACAACACTTCATTTTTAGCTCTCAGAGCCCCAGCTTTATTATTTTAAAGTCTAATCAGCTTTGCTTAAATAAATAAATAACTTACAATAAGGGGAAAAAAGGGGAAAAAAAAATGAATCTGCAGATTAAGCTTTTTTTATACAAATTTTTAGTGTTACAATACATGGTAGTAAATGTAGGTCAGTGGCATGCATGGGATGCAAAATAAAATATTTTTTTGAATAAAAAAACAATAAATAATCTTAAAAGCATAATAATTAGTAACACAATGACCTTATGGCTGGAGATAAGCACCAGTTCTGTGTGACCTGGAAAGGAGAAGTGGGGAGAGAATATGGATGGATGGATGGATGGATGGATGGATGGATGGATGGATGGACGGACGGACGGACGGACGGACAGATGGATGGATAAAAATGGTAAAAATAAAAATAAAAATTCTATGCCACAAAGCTTAGATTGAAAAGTAAGACATGTTAATATGATTAAGGTTTTAGAAGTCATGTTGGTTGTACTCAAAAGATTACTTAAAAGACAGTCTAACAGTATTTACCTAATAGTTGTTGATTTGTAACTACTTAAACAAAGATCTCTTATTTGTTACAGTGTGCCAGTGTATTTTACCTTCAATGTACAGTAAAACATAAAACAGACATGATCCTAAAACCTATCTCTTTAATAAACACTCACCTTTCTCTTCAAGGTTTCAGAGCATAAAGCAAATTAGTCTTCGTACAGAGAGCGAGGTTGACAGGAGGTTATGTCAGAGTATTTTTGGACGCACTCTGAGTTCACTTTATTCGGAACCACTTCATTAAGACCACTGGGTCTTATTGAAGCTTTTAACATGAGTGTTTTGTTGTGAACAAACTACAATAAATAACCTGTTTTTGATTTGTGATCACGGACACTGTTGTTTCTGTAGCATTTAGATATGTTTTATATGCATTATATGTTTAGTGCTTCTTGACTGCCTCAGTAGACATTGGCCCAACTCCAGTCCCACCCCTTCACCCTCCCTCTTCCCACTTTCAGACCATCCGCTTTGAGGGTCTGCCACATTAAGCAGCACTCTAAACCAATTAGCCTTAAGTGGGAGTGGGTTGTAAAGCCCTCCAACACCAAGACTGCTTCAGTGCAGGCTTTCCAACCACATTCCTTGCAAGTGCACGGCTTGTTTTGAGCCTGAACCAGCCAAACCTCCACACATTTATAAATATAAACTCTGTGTGTGGTTGCTTCATAATGACTGGCTTATCCTTTGACTTTATTGATCACCCAACTCTAGTTTATCTGCAGTGTTTGTACTGCAAATTGTTGTGTGAGTCACAGGCAAAAGAAAAAGGATGAGCATTTGCTTTGAATTGTGATGCATCTTTAGTGCAGTAAAACTTTTAGAAATCAAACCCAAAATAGCTTCCATGACTACTTTATTACTGCCTATTATTGATTTGTTTTTATAATATATTTTGCATAAAAACTGAACTGCCAAAAAAACTAAAAATTGAGTGCTGAAGTTAATGAGCCAATCTACCACAGCAGCTTTCATATAATAGCTCTTATGTGAAGTGGAAAGAAATCATTGTTGTTTAAAAGTTTCTCTTGTTCTAAAACAAATATTTACTGATTTAAGCTGATGCTGACACGATTGTTCCAGTTTAAAATGCACAGAAAAAAAACATTAAAAAACAATTACGTCATGCTGATTTATGAGCCACTCTATCAGATGAAAATACATCAAACATGTGTTTTGTTTCAGTTAAATCAAGTTAAATAAATAAGGCTATTACGGCAGCAGAAATTCACTTTTTGTTTCACTGCCAGCATTTTCACTAGTGAGTGCATGTATGACTGAACTGATGTTATTTATGTCAGACTAAATTTGGAAAAAAAGTCCTATCTATCTATCTATCTATCTATCTATCTATCTATCTATCTATCTATCTATCTATCTATCTATCTATCTATCTATCTATCTATCTATCTATCTATCTATCTATCTATCTATCTATCTATCTATCTATCTATCTATCTATCTATCTATCTATCTATCTATCTATCCATCCATCCATCCATCTATCTATCTATCTATCTATCTATCTATCTATCTATCCATCCATCCATCCATCCATCCATCCATCCATCCATCCATCCATCCATACATTGTAATTATTTGTGTAGTTAACCATTTCTACAGAAAAAATAATTTGGAATGGAAATAAAAGTTTCATCTTTTCAGGGAGTTAAAAGAATAATCATATCCTCCCTTGCCTACTGCTTTGTTGGCAGGACATTAAATCTTTTTTGGTCAGCTTTAATGACCAGTTAGATATTCTCCACCTTGGGTATTGTAACTTCCATCAAGTTCATTATTACACGATCTTGCAGAAAATCTGCGATTAGGAAGAACTAAATTTTCAAGCTTAATTCAGAAGAATCTGCAGTATATACTAAGGGGTTGGATAAAAGTCACAGTTACGCTATCAAAAAAAGTCTGTGTTCATCAACATAAATGCTTCTCCTAATAATACATCTCTTTTCTAAAAAACAAACAAAAAAAAAAAACAACCAAACAAAATTAAAACGATAAAGATCAGGTCTATCCATCTATCAAGTATTTTTTTTTATATAATGACATCCATCTATCCATTCATTCATTTTCTTTGCCTGCTTTTCTGTGCAGGGTCATGGGGAGCTGATGCCTACATCCAGCAGTCATTGCACAAAATGAACTGGGTAGTTTTGGGGTACATACTGAACAATGACTATGACAGAGCCGCATAGAGACAAACAACCACTCACTCGCTCACTCACTGACAATTTGAGTTGTCAATCAGTCAGTCATGTTTTTGTGACACCACATTGTAACAGGTCTTACTCAAGATTCACCTTATCATTAAAATGGTGATTGCATTTTGACAGATTCATTAGTTTTCTGATAAATATTCATTTACTGTCTATTAGGAATTCACAAATTTCTAGATAAGTCCTCGAATAATGTGAGGTCAGGCAAGACACTCTGTCAATGTCATCTTTTCTTCATCTATCCTAAACTTCCTCTCTTTGCTAGGAGTCAAATCTTATTTCTCAGTCCTCATCTTTGTTCTTTTTAACCCTGAAATGATAACATGATTGACAGCATGCCTTCTTTTGCCCTCCAATCTGTTTGGCCTGTGCCAACCTGTCACAGCAAAGGGGCTCAGAGTCGTAAAAAAAGGCCAACTAGGAGGGCAAAGTGTTAATCAAGCTGTTGCCAAAATTAAAACATGACTCCCTTTGCCAGCACTGACAGGATCATCCCTGTCTCTTGGGGAGGTGTTAAACGCCGGTAGGCACCCGAATGGCCAGAACCTTTCCTTCTCTTCTGTCACTGTCGCTCTTCATCACTGTCTGAGCTTTCTTCTGTCTCCCTGTGAGGCTTTTCCCTCTACCTTCTTTTTGCTCTTTCTGGTAATCTTAACAGGTTCTGTCTCTCCTCTTTACTTATTCTTAATTGAGCATCCTTAATTTTAGAACAGCTGCAAGTGGAAAATGTTTCACAATGTTAAACATTGAGATAAATGCTGGATTGGACTTTGAAGAATAAAGCACACATAGAAATGTTAGACTGATGGTGCATACAAGCTTCTATACCCTGATTACAGGAAGCTGTAGTCCTCTGAGCCTCTTTATCCTCCTCCTCCAGCACAGTTTTGTTTCTGTAGCAACACATCCCTGACACTATTTGGATGTGACTGGCTGCCGACCCTTAGGGATGTAAATTCCTTTCTGGTAAGCTGTAACATTAATTTTTAGCTGGATGTCAATTACAGAGACCTTCCAAGGACAAGATTATTTCATAGAACAAAGAGACCATTTATTAAGCTGTACATGTGTCAGTCATCTTTAATGAAGATGAAAAATTAAAAAGGTGTTCATTTTGTACTCAAACAGAATTGTGTTGAACTTAAATATATTAATTAGATAAGTTTTACAGAAATATCTTATTGGGAATGAAAGTGTTGACAGGGCAGACATATAACCACAATACACTGAAACTAACTAGGTGCCAGTGCAAGAATGTACTTTCTTTGACAGGGATATTCTTATAACCGTATTACCACATGGATGCCACAGACACCACAAATAAATGCAAACAACTACAAAGACTAATAAAAGGAAGCAAAAAAACAAAAAACAAAGCCAAAACATGACCAAAGATGATCAAAACAACAGAAGAAAAATTATATTTTACATTTTGTTTAATCAACCCAATAAATGGCTGATATCATTTGCTAATACGTCGACAAATCAGACAAACCATGAATGCTGCTTCACAAGAAGGTTTCAATTGATAAATAAAAAGCCATCTGGATTGGATTTTTCTGCCAACCACCAACAGTCATGTGAATGGGTACACATAAAATGTTAGCAGGTGTAGTTATGCAGAAGGCTTTCTTTTGTGTCTAAATCAAAAACCTGGGGAAAATAAAGTAATAAAACAACTGTTTAATATAAAAGAAGCAATAGTTCAGCATTTGCTTCACACCCCAGTCTATTGGTTCAAAGTCCAGTCACTAGATGTTTCTTTTTGTTAAGGCCTGGTGAGTCAAACACGAGTTTGGAAAAGGAACAGACACTCTGTAAGAGATGATCCATTCTTCTTGATATACTCGTGACAGATAAAACTCCATACAGGAATCTGGTGTCAGTGTCTGCCAAGTTAAGTAGAAAAAAGGAAAGGTTTGTTGAGCAGAGTGAGCCATCTGACTATCTGACAACACCCCATTTTCTAGTTGCTGTAGCATTAAATATTTACAAGGACTAATTTGAGAAAGACCTGAGAATGAACACACACACAGCTAAAGCAAATCCTTTAGTCAAGTTCATACTGGCACTTATACAAAAAGCCATCCACTGACTGAGAAATTGTCTTAATGCCATACATGTCTTTCACTTCCCACTCAAGCTGTGAATTATTTGTTTAATGAGACCTGCAGACAGTTTCTGAACTTAACCACAGCTGGTAAAAATAAGTCAATAAATGTAGGTAGTATTGTGTAAAACATCGAAACAGCTACAGTTGCAATTATTTTATCTGAGACGAAAAAAAAAAGTAAACTTTGTTTTTGCCCTGATTGACTTGGAGGATAATAAAACCACTTAATAGTTGACTGTGTTGAAGTGGTATTATATTGTAAAAAAAGGTTAATCAATCTTCATAGGTTTTTAAGCTACTATTTACTATTGGTCTTGTAGTTAAGACTAATTATTATTTTATACTTGAAGTCAAAGGCAGATTTTCTAAAGGGGTATTGTTGATTCATGTTTAGCTGTCAACAACATAAATGGAGCACATTAGTGACATGGACCATAATGCATTTTCAAATTAGCTTTACATAAATATTTCAAATCAAGCCAACCTTTGTCAAGATGAAACCGAGGACAATCTGATTGACCTAATAAATGGTTCTGTAGTGTCAAACCACACCTTTAAAAGAAATGTTTCTTAGGGACAATGCATAAAACTTAATAGGTTTTATCATTTAATCAGAGCAAATGTAAACAGACAAAAAGAAGACTGAGATATCAAGCTTTGTCCATTAAAAGGAAATTTTCACTAATTGATAAATAAAAAATAGAAGTCACTAAAGAGCAAAAAAAGGAGCAGAAAAAAACAACAACAACAAAGGGCTTATTTGACTGGCTGCATCAGGAATAAAAACATGGTCAAATGTTTCAGGCAGCACTGTACGTGAATCTCAATATCCGGTAGTGTGAAATTCAGGTCCACTGTTGGAAACACATGTTCTGGAAGACTACAGATGAATGTTTTGCTGTATCTGAAATTGAGACTTGCTCTCTGTTAGCAGAGGTAAAACCACTAGTTTAAGGACAAAGGACACATGCCTTCACTCTTCAGATCAAAGCAATGTGGAAGTGTTTTTAAGATGTAAATGCCAGGAACTGGAGAACACACTCTGTCTCCCTCCAGAGCAGTGTGCCATTTGCAATGGTGAATGGAGATTGCATGAGTGTTAAACTCTGGATAGGTCACTAATCCACTTTAGGGCCAACAGGGACATACGCAAGACTGACAACCTGTTGTCAATTTAGAACCACCAGAGTACACAGAAAGAAACCAACAATGCACAGGAAGTATAAACCAACTTTACCAGTAAAGGCTTCATCCAAGAACCAAACCAGAGACCTTCTGTTGTGAAGCCACAGTCCTAAGCATGACAACACCAATTAGGATCATTTACATTAAGTTTTCACATCTACTTTTTATGTTATACTGCTATTGTTACATTATTAAAATGCCATTTCTGAGACTAGGCAGAACTTTCGCTTTATACTGTTTTCATTTACCTGCAATTATTCTAAAGTAAACCAACATAAATTATATTTCTGAAAGAGTTTTACATTGCACTCCATACAATGCATGCACCATAAAGAAATGATTTCAGTTATTAAGTGCTCAGGAGCTATAATTCTCTAAGCTGTCAGCACATTTACAGTGAAAAAGAGACGAGAAGATAGGGAGAACTTCTCAGTAAAAAGTGTTGGTGCTAACCTTAATGCTTAGAAACAGGAAAGTGGTAGGAAAAAAAAGCAGATATGTCAATTGGGAGATGTGCTTTGTTAATCACAGGTGTCAGTGAGTAGAAAGGCTGCAATTTACCAGACTGCATAGCAGTGGGTAAATAGTCACCAGAAGCAGCAGCTTCAATAGGAGTGCACTGCTCCCTGTCTGATTGCCACTTGCTTCAAGTCAACAAGTAATGAAGAGTCCTGCTTTTATCTGCTAACAGCTAATAAGTAACACTTCAACTAATCCATAATTAATAAAATCGCAAATACAACCTTTTAAACCAGATGCAATCATTAATGTCTCAGAAGTCTCTACCACTGAAATGTGTCTGGACTAAAACAATCACAGTGGACTGTAATCCTAATATGATCAACCAAACGTCTTTTTTTTTAAGACATTTTGCCTCTCATGTGAGAAATGTTTTCAATTCATATTCAAAAATGTGGACATCCAAGCTTTTAAACTGTAGTGAGCTGCTATTGTTATCCCATGCAATTTTACAGCAGTTTACACCTTTCTGCATGTGACCGAAACATCTTGCATGTGGACCAGGTCAACGAAGAATGACCCAAACAACCCTCAGGGAGAGGAAAATGAAAGTGATTTACATGTGAGTTCAACTTACCACAGTTTAAAAGCTTGCAATGCCACATTTTTTTAGTTTAAATTGAAAAAAGCATTCCAAATAGGAAGCAAAAACATCTTTTATGGTTCTTCAAGGAAACACTCTTTCTCAGCTGGACACTTTGACCCACAAACCCAAAAAAGACCTTTTAGGAACTGATCAAGAAACATTCCAGCTGGTCAGTTGTATTAGCTTGGATAAAGCATCAGTAGGAAGAACTGATATAAGACTACACTACAGAGGCTCCAAGTAAAACATGTATATTGTCAAAAATAATAAATGACCTTATTAAATAAATTCCAAGTAATGTGTAAATCTACAGATATTAGTGTAATCAACACAGGAAAACAGAACTCAGAACACTTAAGGAAGAGATGACATTGGTAATGGATCGTAGCACCATCGAGATGGTTGAATGCTTGTGTGCAGATATCGCAACAATAAAATTACATAACAACATTGAGACTGAACCAAAGAACTAACTTGAAGTCAACAAGCCAAAACAAAACAAGCAGGTTTCAGATTTCTTTTATTCTGAAGGAGTGATGTTTTTGTTGTAGGCTGACTTTGTCAAAGTGACAATAATTGTGTGAAAATTGCCAATCAGCAATCATTTTATTATAATCAACTTGACGCATTCGTAATTTTTTTGATAACAAACTGTGTAAATGAAGCTCTTAACCTTCCAGTGTCCTTGAAAAGGAAAACAAGTTGCATGTTTGATAAGGCTTTGTTGGAAAAGAATGTTTCTCTAATATTTTTATTTGTGTTGTGAGTAATATTATAAATGAATAAATTACTATGAATTTGTCATTAAATAAAAATAATTAAAATCCAACTGGACGCAGTATTGTTTATATCCCTGCTTCTTTCACCATAATCATCTTTTCAATTACAAACACATTATTTAGAATCAGGTTTCTTCCTTACTGAAGCTGTTAACTTGAACAACTTTTGAATGAACCCTTTAAAAAGGTAAACTGGTGAATATTGATGAAAATAATAATGGGAAAAAAGTGAAAATAAAAAGACCAAAATGTTTTTTATGAAGTTCTGGATTCTGCTTTATCTCCTGGTGTAATTATCCAAACCAGTCAAATATTGTGTGATTAAATTTCAACTCACATATTAAATTGGTCATTCATCGTTTATTCTGCACACACATGTTTTTACCTTATAAACAGACAGTTTAAGATGTCCAATTTGGTCTTAATGAAGCTTTTTTAGTGCTTTATTTATTTTTACCTTCTTCTCTGCAATGCAATTGAACAAAAATACTATTATAACCAAAGTAACAAAGAGAACTAATTGATTTTACAGTTTCTTCTCCTAATCTAAATACAGTACTTCCATGTCTATCTTTGCTGTTTTTTCTCTGTTTTCCAGACCATATTATTTACTTTAGCACGCTTCATTTATCTCCAGTTTGAAATGTGCCATTAAGAGGAACCAATTTATTTGATATTGTTTGCCTCATCATGAGATTCCAACATCAGCTGAATAGGAATACCTGAAAGGGCGGCCATTAAAGGAATTATGGGTACAATAAGAGGCCAAGAGGCAATTTTTAAAAAGGCACAATGACAAAGTGGCTCGTTCCTGAGAGCATCATGACTTCAATGCCATGGTTAATGATGCGGCGGTGAAGAAGGATTTTAGAACATTGTCTTATGTCATGTACAAATACACTTCCAGCTTTAATCATAACAAATGTGTTTTAAGTTTTAAATATAAATTGTTTTATGTGCCCTGCCCCACTCACTCTGAAACCATTTATGTGGAGAAAACAGTTATATTTTTCAAGAAGAAAACGTGTGGATAAATCTACCCCAAACAATAAATGTGTCAGCATTGCAAAAGAGTCTTTAGATAATGAAATGAAATGCTTATCTATAAATCATAGATTCTGAAGAAGCAACAATGGGACTTGTGTTGAGCTCCAACATAATTTCACCTTTAGTCTGTGTACAAAGTAAATATTTCAAATTTCTTAACTACAGCACTATGAGTCATTTCTATGAAGGGTTTCTGTTCATTTTATTTTAAGCAAATGACTTGATGAAAGATATTTCTAATAATGGAAAATAAGTGACTTTGTTTGCTAAACCTATTTTATTGAGCTGTATTAAATGCAGAAGCATGCAAGATAACAAGAAATGCCTTTTTGCTTTGAGGCTGACAGTTAATTTTCATCCAGTTTTTGGTTCCCTGGATTATCATTTTCATTTACAACTGGACAGGTCCAACTACTGATTTTATAGGCATATAAAACTTGATTTATTCATCCATAACTTTCAGCATACTTTCAGGTTGAGGATTTTGCCCATTTTCTAGCTACTATGTGCATTGTCCAAAACTTAGTTGCTTCAGAGAGATCCAAAACAGTCATCTTAAGCAAAAATGGATTTTAGTAAGAAAATTATGTTTACCTTTATGTTTGCATATAAATAAAAAATACAATTCATTAAACATATCTTTTGTTCACCTGCTAAAGGACTCAGATGGTAAAGCAACCATTTTATCTGTTGTAACACATATTTTATTAAATGAAAAGGTGCCACTAACTCAACAAGGAGAATTAGTTTTCCTAAAGTTTGCTCTTTTCACAGCTGAAGATGTTCTACATTTTGCAGTGTCACATTTAATATGTGCTGACAGAAACAAACATCCGCCTTCTTTTTCTCCATTTTTTTTTTTTTTCTTTTTTGGTGACCAGACAAAAAGACAGGAACTGCTTGAAAAAAGAATGCCTTAATTATGCACTTGCCTCTCCTCTGTCTTCCTCTTCCAATTTGTCTCTTCTAACACAATGTCTAATCTTTCCTGTTGACTCTACACTCAGGAGAATAATGTAGCAGCTTCTCAATATGCTGTAAAAATTGTAAAGGCAGCACAGCAGGTAATGAAAGACAGATTTATTAAAATAAATGAGTTGCAGGTTCAAAAAGAGACAGACGGATGGAGACAAAAACTGACAGGGAGATTTATGGAGGATGTGAAGGAGAAAACGTCGGTTAGACAAAGTGGAAGAAAGCCTGAGAAAGATAAGATGTATGGGCAAGTCAGAAAGAAAAGTAGATTTCTAAATGATTACAGACTGAGTGTGACTGGATTTTAATGAACCCAAAGAGTTTGCTTCCAGACACTGATATGTTTGACCCCCTAATCGTCCAGACGAAGGACATTCTGAAGGCAGCAAAGCTGACAAAGTCAAAGTCAAAATTTGAAAATAAACTTTAAGTTTGACTAATCGAATTATGGACATTAAAAATATGTTTTATATTTTAAATTTTGTTTTATACTTTACATTCTAAAATTGCAATCACGACCTAAAGCTAACCAGCTCATATTTTTGTTGGTTTTAAACATTCAGATATACAATTTCCAAAACTTAAAATCAAAATATAATTGGAATTCAAACATTTGAAACACTTATACAATCTGTTTTTTTTAATAATTCTTTAACATTTTTAGACAGGCATCTATCAGTGGGTGCTGCAGCACCCCCTCTCCACCCCAGCCCCCCACTCACCACACTTTGGCAGCAGCAAAAGGAGTTGAGATTAGGGTCACAAAGTCACAAAATCAATCTTGGAAAGAAGTCAGGGTAGGTGGATGGGTTAACCAAACACCGGTTACTGTTCATTTAAAAACTGGAAGCTCTGATTCTTTAATTGTAAGTGATCCAACCTCATCTGCTTGTTTATTATTGCTATTATTGTGTTTCTTTTTTTTCTTTAAGGTTGCCCATCACATGCCTCAGGTGTAAAGTTGAATTGTTTAAAACAATTACGAAAGGCAAGGCAGGTACATTGCAGTTTAGCTTGAAAGATTTTCTGTGAAAAGTACAAATCAATGAAAAACCCAGTTTCAAGCACTTAATGCTTAAAATGTTTTTCAGTACATTTAAATAGTCAAGTAGAACCGACAAAGCATCAGGAGTGTTTTTAACAATCCATTAAACAATTGAAAGCTAAAAAAATACTTTGAGATTAAAGATAACTAAGATTTATCAAGCTGAAGAGTGTAGAAGGAAAGTGACAATCATTAGGTGACGTAAAAAAGATTTAAGTTTCATATCAGTGTAAATAATTTGGATTAGCAGAAACAAAACAGATTGAGAGGAGGGAAATCAAAAAAAAAAAATGAAAAGAATAAGGCGGCTTTCACTTAGGCTGAAGCCAACATTTCAATGGTGAGATTTTTCTTGCAATGAAGCAGACGATAAGCAGAGCTAAAGCGAGATTACAGGAGCGCCAGAAGGAGATTACAGGTGCAGTGGCAGCGAGGGCGACATAAAGCTGGATTACAGGAAGGTCTAAAACCTTCACATGAAGACAGACGACACACAGCAGGGGGAGCAACATCACCTCCTCCCTTTCCTTGGACCCTTGCACTTTCTCTTTTTCTGCATTTCTCTTTTCCAACATATTTCTATTTCTCTGCCTTCCCATCCTGTTTTTTTATTACCTTTTGTCCCCTCAATTGTTTTTCTTTTTCTTTTTTCCTATTTTCAGTTCTACATTAGGGTTTTCAAAATATCAAACAAACAAACAAAAAAAACACATTTATTTTTATTTTTGGCATGCTTGTCAATATTACAGTTGAACTGCTGCAGTTTTTAAACTTTGACAAAGTTCAGGTCCATGAACTGAGATTGGCCTTATGAATTCTGACTGGCCTTATAAAACATTCTGTGTTTGTGCTTTTTACTGTCTGGGCTGTATTTTCCAACTTCCATCAAGCTGTTGGTTTGTGTTTTATGTGGTTGTGTATTCTGAAAAAAACTAACAACATTAAAAAAAAAGAAAAAGTATTTGTGGGTTCACCATAAGCAAAAAAAAAAAATTCTGCAGAAACGTTCACAAGTTTGGCAGGTGGCCACTGCGGTCTTACTCTGGCAGAGCTTCTTTTTTAATTCTTCACAATTACCATGTACTTGGACAAAGATAACTTGATAGATTTGTTAAAAAAAGCACTTTTTTGTTTGTTTGTTTTTTTTACCAAATATGTTTTATATCTGTTTAAACTGACCAGATTCTGAAACAAATCAAATTTATATTATCAGCAGTCAGTTGATGTAAAATAATCACACTCTGACAATATCAAATGATGTGTATATGTTTGATTATATCATCTTTTGTGTTTTCCCCCCTTGTTTTAACAGAAAATAAATAAATAAAAAAATTGCTTCAACCTTAATGTAAAGATTGTATGTAATGGCAGCAACCTAAGGTAAAACACTGGGAATAAAAAAATAAAAATACGTAGCCAAGAAGAGATTCTTTGTTTTCACTTGTAAATCATTGCCCAAGCCAGTTGTCTTTCAGCAAGCTTGAAGTAAAATTTCCAAATTACTCTTAAAATCATGCTAAAACGTATCTCCATTAAAGATCAGTATATTTAGGCGTTCGGAAGAAATCAGCATCACCAGACTGTTCCGTGAGCAGATGAAGATATTTGACATTGACTTAGTGAAGATGTGACCTTCATTCACACGACAGCAGAAAGGCATATTGGTATGTGGATACAATGCTAAGACAAGACGTCCTGCGGGGAGAGTTTTGCTTGTGTTACAGCCCGACAACACTTCTTTGAAGCAGGAAGGATCAGTGGATAGATGAGGGCTCAGCTGGTCTGACCGCTGGCACAGAGTGGAGGGGCGATGGAAAAACAAAAGACAGATGGAAGGATCACACAAGACGGGGAGGAGAAAAGAAGGGAGAAGAGAATAAAAAGACAAACCCAGAGAAAAAGCAGGAAACTGTGGGGAAGATTAGGAGGAAGATAAACAGGAGCCAACAAGAAGAAAATGGATGGACCGAGAAAGGAAGATAATGGCAAGGGCAAATTTTAGCAGTCAGGAATTCTCAAAAAACGCTGCTTCATCTGCACTGAAAAAAAAAAAAAAAAAACAGCATGCAACACATTATTTATGGTTTCTGGCAATATTACTGCTGCTGACCTAAAGCAGAACAACAATTAACTCAAACTTACTATTAATAAATCAACAAAGTTACATTTTTTAAATTGACTAGGAAATATTCAGTGTTTATACATAAACCATTATTTTTTGCATTGAAATAGAAAACTCAATCTCCTCAAGGACATACTTATTTTATTATACAGTATATAGCTACAATTTTGCTTCTTCACTTTATAAATATGAGTATATTCAGATACTGAGTACAGTTACTGTAATTAGTCGAAATATTTCTGCAATTGTCTGAGTTCGGTGAAAAATACGTTGGCATATTTGCATTTTAGTTTCAGTCACCATGATGAATCATGCTGTTTGATAGTATTTAGACAAAAAAATAAATTCAATGTATGTCAAACAAACAAACAAATATAGACCAAGAAACTCAATGTGTTCATAAATTGTTTCCCAATTTAAATTGTATCACTAAATTTAACTGTGTCATAAGAGTTTTATGAACTTAAACTACAGGATGGATTCACACTGACAAAAATAAATTACGGATTTGAGGCAAAAATGTATAGAGTACCTAAATAAAAATACCACATTTCTCTCAAGTTTGCCTTCAATTCATCTAATCAGAAACATGATTTAAGTTGTGCTGCGTCTCAATTGGCTGGACGTGTGTGTGTGTGCGTGGGTTTTTGTGTTTAAAGATGAACACTAACCTTTCACCAGGTTTGGTTGCCTTTGAAGTGTGTCTGTTTGGTGGAAATGTGTTTTATATCAAAGTGCAGAGACGAAAGGTTTTGTCTTTTACTGGGAAGACAGCACAAAGAGCTTCTTTTTCCCCATCTCTCTCTCTCTCATTTCCCTATGTCCCCTGTCCTAGTTCGACTCCATCCTTCTGAGATCTGTTCATGTTTTTCCACCTTTTTCCTTTCACACCACATTTTTCATTTCAGACACTTTCTTTTCAAAACATCCTGCCTGCTTTACTGTATTTCCCTTGTTCCAGATTTTCATTTCTTTTCTCCCCCTTTGCCTTTCGTTTTCCTTCCTCTCCTTGTCCCCCTCTCCCTCCTCCATCTTTTCTCCCTCTGTGGTCGATTGACCCTGAGTAACAGAGAAGATGACAAAGTGTGAAAGGTTTCCTCAGGGCTTTAAGTGACAGCAGCAAGTGGAACAGTCATCCAGATGGTGACTGCTCGTTGCTTTGCCTGAAGGCAGCAAACTGCTTAGACTGGCAAGAATAGAATAGAATAGAGTACGTAAAACAGCATAGAAAGATGGATAATTTTGCATAGAACACGGGTTCTCGTTAAATATTGCAATCTAATCTGAGCAACAGTTATAACACATATTGTGTTAAAAAAAATGAAACCAAGTAAAAAAGAAAGAAAAAATAAACTTCAATTTTCTAGAAGGAAGTTTTGTTTGAAACACACCATCATGTCCTACAGTCTTTCGTAATGTGAACTTTTGAGATTAGATTAACCTTTTCTTGCTGCTTGTCTTCTAAACAGGCAATCAGTGCTCCCAATCATTCCCATAATGCCTTGGAAGGCTGAAGTTTGCTAAACAAAATGAAAAAGCTCTTTAAGATTTGTGTAATTTGTGTTAAATCAGTCCGTATCTCAAATGTGCACGCTGCAAATGCAGTAAGTTTTTTAAAGCAGTTTTTCCTCGGTCTCTTTTGAATCTGAAGCTCTGCATGTTGTTTTTCATGGTGGTGTTGTGATGTTGAAGATGTTGTAAAAGGAGACATCCATCATTTGAAACATGCAGCTTCTTTTAGCTTCTTCGTGGAGAAGTGGTATTGAAGCCATTAACCTCAACTCATATCACGCACACACACACAACAAAAACGAGTGTGTTGATATGAAACAACACTACACTTATAAAGACATATTTACATTTGTGCTTAAAAAAAAGGAGAAATCAAAACATGTCTCCAAACCTGAACAATTAGAGCACATCTGCCAACACTCTTCATTCAAAAAATAAAATAAAAATGAAAGGAGATATTTTTGTATCACTGCTTTTTGTGCTTAGGAGCTTATTAATCGATGTCTGAAATCACCTTGCACCAAATGACTCACACCTTCTATGACTTTGGAAAATATGTGTGGCAGCCATCATCGCTGCAAACTTTTTTTTTTTTTTTCCTCACATCAGAGATGATATTTAAAATCTGAATCAAATGACAGAATGAAAAAGTTAAAAAGGTTTTCAGAATTTTGTTTGGTTGATTTCTGGGCTAAAATATGTGTCTTGTTTGTGAATCAATTATTGATCAAATGAACCAGATTACAGCTATAAAAGAGATATGCATTTTTTATTTATTTTATTTATTTTCTATAAACTGTAGATAAAATCTGGCACAGACATAAGCTAATGAAAAGGAAACAAAATAAGATAAATAATTAAAGGATCAGATTAATGCTCCCTGCTTCATTGATCGTTTTGAATTTATTCACAAGACATTGATGTTGTATTCAAAAAGTGCTTCTAAGCGTAATAAACCAATGATTTACAATTCAGTTATGAAAACCTTTGAAAATAACTAGAAACTCGGCTTTGAATTGAATCCATTACTGCGTCATAATACTGACATTATGAAGCTGCATCTATACAAACATGCCGTCTCATTTAATATTTTAATCAAGATGCTTTTTGTGTGTGTTTGCCAATACACCTCAAACACTTACGTTCTCGTTCTTTCCATAGAAGCCAGCAGTGCAGGTTTGTTCTTTGTTTTTTTTTTTTTCTCTTAGTAAATTAAGTTGCAAAAAAAGAATCATCATAGCAGGGGATCCAAAAACAAAAAGCAAAGACTGAACACAGTCCCACAGAAGCTAACCAAAATCTTATCCTGTGCCTTTTTCTTTCTTCTCTTCTCTGCATCTCTCAGGTTTGATGGTATTTTGACAGGAAATTCTGTTTATTCAGGACAAATATCCATGATATCCTATCTCATGTCTACCCGGCAGAACAACAGCATACAGATGTGGCTCTGCTTGCATCTGTACAGTTCTTATCTACTATTTAGGATTCTGTATTTGTTCTAGGGGTAATATAGACTGAACATGAATGGCTTCAAGTTCGGTTTGAATCTGGCATTTCTTCCACCCTAAATATGGTGAGTTAGTCGTTTTGTTTCACTTTTAACTGATCCCAGCACCAAATACATAATATTCTTCTTCAAACATTGCATCGGATGTGCCTCCACTCTTTCAAATTCTGATTAGTAATGAAAACTGTCTTCACTTTGTCCACACACACAAAATACACACAGGAACAGGCCGAGGATATTTAACTTCTAAACTGAACAATTCGGCATTAGCTTCCTCTTCTCACACTTGTAATCTAATTTGAAAAAAAAAAAGAAAAATCCTATTAGCACTCTTCTCACATCGAAATTGGTATTTAACTCAAAAAAGCCAATAGATACAATGTGGTCATTTCAATTTAAGCAAAAGCGAAATGTTTTTGTTTTCTAAAACGCAGAATAAAACTAAAACTACATCCTGCAACTATTCAATACCTGATGCATTAACAGAGAGATATTGCTTTTGAATCTAATTCTGTCATCAGTTACTTTGCACTGCTAAAAACAACAACAGGAAGCCACTTTAGGAACATAGAACACCTTTTTTCTATACTCCATTTCACTAACAACTCTTCAGGTTTGCAAAGAGGAAACAAGTTTTCACTGTCAATGAGATTACAGAAAGTCTTTATGCAGACCTGACATCTGAAGTCGTTTAAGTCGGGCCTGAGTAAGAACCGAAATCAGCTGGAAAATGTGGAACTCAGTTCAGGTTTTCAAAGTTGCAGTTCTGAAGAAGAAATTAAAGTCAGGGATTATGTGGGTGTAGTGAGGAAGGCACCGATTGGTCAAACTTACAGTAACACATGCGACTGATCTGGATGTCATCAAGCTGCAGTGTTAAACTGTGGGAACACCTGTTTCTGAGGATCACAGAGTATGAGTCGCCATGAAAAGGTCACTCTACATAGAAATAAGCTGTTTTCACACGTACAGAGTTGTGTTTTAATCACTTCATGGTACATTGTATTGGACTATTCCTCTGACAATATTGCTGGTTTTACACATAAAGATTTGAGAAAGTGTTAACAGGCAGGGTATGACGCAAAAAGTATGCTATGGAAATGATAGAGTTTTATATATTTTTACTGTGGCATGGTGGTACAGTGGTTAGAGGTGTTGCCTTACAGCAGTTTGCCTCCTGGCTCAGGTATGTCTGTGTGGAGATGCATGTTCTGTAATTGTGTATCTTTTCTCTGATTTCCTCCAACAGACCAGAAACATGCATGTTATGATAACTGACTCTAAACTGTCACTTGTTGTGAGTAAGAGCGAGGAGTTGTCTGTCTCATCTGTCTCTATGTGGCCCTGTGAAGGACTTGGGACTTTTCCAGGATGGACCTTCATGCAATAAGTTAGCGATCAGAGTATAAGTTGGTCATGATTCTCAGATTCTACCAAACCTATTTTTAGCTCAATTTACAAAACTTCAGTCAGAGTTATAGTAATTTTGTGTTTGCTAAGGTTGATTAGCTGTAGCAGCCTTACTGCATTGAATTGTTTCCAAAGGTTTATTCATTACAGATAGATGTAAATCCAATGATTACATTTTGAGAATTTAATTAGAATTTTTCCAGTGGTTCATGAAATATTTTGCTAACATAACAGACAAAGGAACACAAACATGGCCAAAAACATTGCCTACCCTTCAAATTCATGTATAAACTCTGTTTCTTTTTTTTTTGCTCAAACTGTGACTGTTGAGCTCAAGAGTTTTTTTTTTGTTTTTGATTCACTCTCTTCTCTTTAACTTGACCTTCACACTAATTAGCTTCTGCGACAACATTTCCCAGAAGAAAAAGCAGAATGTGCCTGAGCTCTCAACAGAGAAAGCATGATGAGGAGATCTCCTGCATTAGTCATAAAGTGGGGACTTTAATGACAGAAACAGCATGGAACATCTTGGGAATCCACTTATGTGTGACTCAAACCATGTTAACCTCAGCACTCGAGTCTGTACCAGAATCTTCATGGCTTCTTTGTGATTGTGTTTTTTTTCTTTTTTCTCCCCTTGGTGCTTCTTTCTCTCTGCGCTGCCTGTAAAGCAAAGCTACCAGCTGAATAAATGTTGTTTTGAGAATGATTCATGCAGACTTTGGTGATCCACTAACAACCATTCTGGTGCAACCTAGGAGTTGGCATCACATTACATAGTAAGGGAATGTGATGTGTTCCAATTACATGCCAGCACCATGAAAAAAAAGGCTTATAAAAACTCAAAGCTGCATCAAGGTGAACACGAGAAGCCTTTTAGAGCTGAAATAAATAATTCTGAGGTGAGAAATTGGTGGTGATGGAGAGCATAAAAATTTAAAATTCTACCACAAGAATTTGGTTTTGTTCTTATAGGGCACCAATATGGTGTTACTAAAACGACTAATATGTAAATCACTTGTCAGAGCACGGGCATTAATGGGAATTTAAAACAGTTTCAACAATTACAATAAGGTTGAAACAATAATAATAACAAAAACTGTGATATTGTTTATAGGAAGTGTGAAACAGAGACTGATTACTGCTACTTATAAGCAGTGATGCTAACAGGTCAGAAAATGTTCAGTCAGAGCAGCTTCTCATCATTTCAAGAAAAAAACAAAAAAGTACAGATTATTTCAAAGCCAGAAACGACCAGCAACTAAGTTTAGTGTAAAAACGTGCGGTAGAAACGAGACTCTCTGAGCTGCATATTTTATTTCTGCAGCTGAACAATCCAGATGGAAGTTAACCTAATTTATGGCTTCTACATCAAGAAGCGGTAGCAGGGAGATTTCATTCACATGAGTTCACTTATGCTAAAAAACATCACTTTAACTGGTTTAACTTTGCAATTTTTTTTATTCAGGTCATCATTTTAAGTCAGCTCAGCATATCAAAATGGCTCTCAGACAACCTGTTTGTTCAGGGTTTTGACTACTATGGTAGGCGCTGGTTCTCCATCACCCCCCATTCTGCTTGACTTGTTGGCTGCATTCGACACCGGTAACCATGACATTCTTCTGAATAGACTACATCACACTGCTGTACTCACTGACTCTGCTCTCAGTTGGTTCAAATCTCATGTCACTGACAGAACAGAGCAGATTTGTGTTTGCAATGCAAAGTCTGGTTCTCATACAGTCACTTCTTGGGCTGATCCACAAGTTAGTTCTGGAGCCCATCCTCTTCATCCTGTACATACTCCTCCTCAGCCACATCATCAGCCTCTACAGTGTTTCTTCCCATTGTTATGCTAGTGACACTTAGTTATATGTGAAAACCACAGGTACTGATCCATATTCAGCATCATCACCTCTGCCTTCATCATCCTCTCCTATAATACTCACCAGCTGTCTGGTGGAGATTAAGGCTTTAGCCAAATAGTTCCAAACTTTAGCAATTCTAGTTAGAATCCCTCACCAGTGTCGCTCATCATCTATAATCAGCATTGCCGTCTCAGGTCACAGAATTGCCTTGGAACTCTGCACTCTCTAGTTTAAAACGGAAAAGCTCCCCAGATGAGTTGCAAAATGTTTTTTTACTAGAGAATAGAAGTCCAGTTGCTTTGTTTTTAAACTTTTAGGATTTACCTCAGAAATATCCCCAAGCTTCATCTCATCCTCACCCTCTCTGATGCAGAGAAATTGCTCCACGCCTTGTTTTTCCTCCCGAGTTGACTGCTGCAATGCACTTCTCATCGGAATCCTGAGTAAAAGTATTTTAAGACTCCAACACATTCAAACCTCTGCTGCTAGGCTCCTGATGAGATTGCAGAAGTACGGCTGTAAAACACCTGCTTTACACGCACTCCACTACCTTCCAGTAGAAGAATCGACTACAAGATCGCCTTCCTCACCCACCACTGCATCTAGAGAAAAAGGTACCACCTGAAGAACTTCTCTCCCAACACAGCTCAAAACATTCCTTTCTCTCTAAATATTCAAACTGCCTCCATCTTGTCAGGAAAAAACCTGTGAACTATGGATGATCAAACATTCTGTGAGGCTCTCTCTTGCCTGTGGAAAGCTCTTCCTGATACTCTGAGACCTGTGACACTTTTAAATGTGGGCTCAAAATATGTATTTTATGTATTTTACCACAGCTTATATTTCTTTTTATGTAGTACTTTGAGCTTTTCTTTAAAAAAGAGATGTGCATTATTATTATTATTATTATTATTATTATTATTATTATTATTATTATTATTATTATTATTATTATTATAGTTTATCACCTCCACCTTTTCATTCATATTTTTATTTGAAACATGTTTTGGGGGCTTGCATTTTTCCTTTTTTTTTCCTCACAGAAATAGCAGGATTTACAGTGTTTAGCTGACTATATTTAACTTGCAGTTTACATTACATGAAGCAACCAATACTTGCATATCTCTAAGTTTTAATATGGACAACATAGTACAACAAAAATAGGTGCTAAAAAGTTGCATTATGGATAAAAGGAGGACATGTTTTATGAATTAAGAAAAGAAAGAGTGTTAGATGGTAGATTTTACTACAAATGTGCATTCGGGATGCTTTGCACTTTATTTAGGTTAAATGGACAAATACTCTACAGACCGTGTAATGATGTGTCAGAAATCTGACTCACATCACATACCTGTTGTCGTAATTTTGGATTCAAGTTTTACGTTCAGTCAGAAACTGAAGTGGAATTATGCAACTAAGCACTCATACACCAAAAGGCACACAAAGCCACAACAGTCAATCTGCAGTCCTTTCTGTGTTTCACACTGCCTCTGGTCCCAGACTCAAATCTCATCTTCACCAATCTTCTCCTTTTTCTCTATTTCTGTCTCTTTCCCTCTCCAGCACTCTGTCACTGTCTCTTTCTCCCCCCCTACCCCTCCCTCTCCTGCCTCTCTCCCCATCCTCTGTTGCCACGACAGCAGTGCGAAGAAGAAGGAGGAGGAGGGAAGGAGGAGGGATGCATTGCAGGAGCATGAGGAGGTGGTGGAGGGCAGAAAATGTCATTTCAGTCATGTTGATGAGCAACAGAAAGAACACAAATGTGTCACCTTGTTAATTTATGGTCTTAAACAGCCAATAAAGGTTGCTGGACTGAAAAGAGAGCAAGGTGTTGAGAGCAGCTTGATTAAGGGGCTAAATGAATGCTAGATTACATTTTGGTGGACCATTTTGTTTCTTATTGCGTCACAAAAATGAGACCAAGCTGATCTGTAGTTGTTTATCCATATTGATTTATTTCAACGTCTATATTTGTTTGTTTAAGAGTGAAGCTGGATTTATTTTTTAAAGAATTCAGGAATTAAGATTTCAGACCCTCTTTTTGCAATCACACAAAGATCCTAAGTTTTTGTTTTTAAGTCATTTTTTTTGTAAATTTATTCATTTACATTCACTCTTTTTTTCTGAGCTAAAGTACCTGTTGATTATCAGTTAATGAGTGCATGCTGAGGCAGCATTCATATTATTGTTTTGCTGTTTACAGAAACACTTTCAGCTTTTTTAACCATTCATCGAGCAAAACATTCAGATCATTCAGAAGGTGAGTTATAGGACTTTTGGTATTTTTAACTTATATGTTTTAAAATGTTTAAGTTTATGTTATGAGCGTGCGTGATGAAGCCAGGGTGTAGGCTCATCTTGGGTTGAACAAAAAACTGATTTATTAACAAAAAGAAAAAGCTGACATAAAGAACTAAAGAACACAGGAGGAAGACACAAGGAGCATGGCCTGAACAGACGTGAACAAGCAGCAACAAGACAGGGATAAACACTCAGCAGAAGCTACCGAATGAATGAACCAGTGACTAATGGGAGCTAAAGAACAGATTATAAAGACAGAGGCTGATGAGGTAGTGAACACAGGTGACTAATTAATAACTCGGGACAGGTGTAGGTGGGCGTGGCAGGCTGACTGAAGAACTAATGAGCTGAGGGCAGCTGAATAGTGACACAGGAAACACATGAGAAAAACTAATCACACTTAACAACAAGAATGACAAGAAAACACAGAACACAAGAGTGACAACGTGAAATCAAATACAGAAAAACAACTCAAAAAAACTCAAATCGTGACATTACAATTTTACTAGTTTTAGCTTTTAGTTACAGTTTTCTAGTTTTAGCTTTCAACAACTATTTTACAGGTTTTACCTTTTAACAACAGCTTTTATCTACAGTTTTGCAAAGTCACAGTTTTATGAATTTTAACTTTGGGCTACAGTTTGGATAAATTTAGTTTGTTAGTTACTTTTTTTCAGCTTCTGTTCTGCTTGTTTTAACATCTTCAATAAATTTCAGGAAACTCATTCAGTGCTCAGCTTTCATGCAGCATTTTCACAGAAAATACTATTTTTTTCTTGTTAGTCTGTTACTGGACTCAAATTTTACCAAACCTATTTTGCTGCACTAACCACCTGGTTGTGAGTCCTGGTCTGTAGATCATCCTGGGTATTAGATTTTATTGTATGCCTCTCTTTTCATTTGAGCTTTTTTTTTTTTCTTGGTCCACCAGAAATGTTAACTATATCACTGTAAAAGCAAGTATGGAAAACATCTTTAACATTCTTAAGACTGTTGACAGGTTTTAAAATTAGATAATTTAAAGAAAATTTGCTGAAGTCCAATTAAAGTTCTAAATCTAGAGTTTATTTACATTAAAAATACCCAGCCATCTTGTTTACGATGACAAACTACACTTTGCAACACAAAAACTGAGCAAGTCTTTATAAAAACTACTTTGTCTCAAGTCAAAGAAACAAAATAGCGTGCATTTTTTTTTCTTATCACCAAGCTCTGTCCATAAATGAACATTGTCATTTCCAGAATTGCTACAGAAGGAATGCGTTGGTATATTCTGCGTATCCAAATTTTTCTGAGGCATCTGCAGGCTACAAAGAGATGAGTTCAGACAGAGGGCAAGATTTGCCTAAGGAACTGAGTACAGGATCCTCAGTGAAACTAGCGCCTGTCAAACTGCTGCTCTATACGATAAACTCTCTTGGAGGATATTTAGAATAAAAATGGATAGGAGTAGAAATGCATTTCAAATACGCCACTGACAAGTACCTAAAACCAGAACATGCAGTAGATATTTGCACAAAGATTTAAGACAGGTGTGGAATAAATGCAATGAATTAAGAATGACTTCTAAAATTATACATTATAATTCTTTGATCTTTATTAATTAACATTTCAGAGTAAATGAGAAATTTAAATTTAAAACTAATATTTACTGCAATCACCATTTGCTTTCAAAACAACATCAATCATTTTATATACACTTGCATACTTTTTCAAGGAATTTGGCAAATAAGTTATTGTGTGGTTAACTTAAATCCTTGTTTATCTTCATGTAACTCCAGATATACTCAACGTGAAGATCAGGGCTTTCTGAGGGCACCATCAATTCTGGGATTTTCAAGAACTTCTTCTTTACAGTGAAATTAAAATGGCATTTCCTGTATTTTTAGGGTTGTTGTCTTATTGCAGAGCAATCTTTGGACCACTCAGTTCCCTCCCTGATGATACTGCATGATGGATAAGTCTACTTCATGACCCTCAGAGGACCCTTTTATATTTTAGAAATGCAGTTCCAAACTTGCAAGAAATTCTTCCATGAAGACCCCTTCTATTCAGATTTATCTTGACTGATGATCGTGAACACCTGTTTAATATAACTGGTTCTAAAATCCCCGACTGTCCAAGTGTACCTTTAAGAGTTTTTGCTGTTTTTAAGGCAGAGCAATTGCACCAAATATTATTGTGATTTATATATTTATTTTCTGTTAGCTCATTTTGCATTAAGCAAAATGGCAGCATTCTTACTTTACAGAATACATTTTTCACACATGCCTAAAACATTTGGAAATTGTCATCTTAAACAATGACTAAAACCAGCAAAACTGCCAAAATTAAGATTAAGTGACACACCAGCAAAGACCCTCTATAAATGTACAGTGAAAAAGTGTTACTTCATGACTCCTTGTTTTCTTGGCTTTGTGTTTGGAGTGGTGCCATATTAGACATATCATCCTTGATACCGTCATGTGTACGGTACAAGATAAGGAACAATAAACCTCTGCTGACCGAGATATGTGTGTCTCTCAGAGATTCAGTGGTTGAATTGGCTCATAATTCCTATAAGATGGGAATAAATGAGTACTGACAAAAAAGACCTGTGTGTATCTGAGTTACTGTTGCATCTTTGTTGTGTCTACTTTTAAAAGTTATCTACTTTTTTTTTTTAGGTGAAAAGTTCATGTCTTTTAACTGCTGAGGGAGATGTTTTTCCTGCCTGTCTCCTGTGTACACAGTACTTGTCGAATCACCTTAATGTACTTTTGTCTTCACATTCAGTCAGCATCACTTTGAGTTTACTTTTGTGCTGCCTATATTGTATACGTCGACTGTAAAAAAAAAAAAAAGTATAATTTTAGTCTGTTTATTTTAGAACAGTTTTAGTGCTCTCAAGGGACTTTAATGGTTGCTTATTACTAAACCACAATAAAAATAACACAAAATACAATAAACACAATAGTATGATGGAAAAATAGACTCTGGAATGGGTCAATGGTTTTTTACAAAACAAGAGTTTTAAATCACAATTAAGATGGCTTGCTAAAACTCAAATTATGTAGCTTAGGTATAGCTAAATATAGCTTACAGGTTTTTGTCTTTTCTGGAAACATTTATTCTGTATGTAAAGTTAACTCTGTTTGTTTTAAAGCTTATCATGTTTAGGATAATGCTATATGTTTACTTTAGCTCTGAAATTCTGATAAAAAGTTGAAAAGAGTCAGATTTAATGCTGGTCAAACATAATTTTAATGTTTAAGAAATGTGAATTGTGTGCGTTACAAAGGCACCATAATGGATAATGGCATATAAATATCTAAACAATTTCTGGAGGTATCCTCTGGGCTTTGTTGTTCCATTGTTTAAACCCTCCTGTGGCCTTCGGGTCAAATTAACCCAAAGTGCTTTTCTACCTCTCTTTGTCTCTCTCTCTCTCTCAAAGGCTTCGGGAGGGTTAGAGAGTTTTCTCTGTGAACAGCTAAGCAGCACATCTTATCACTTCATTCTTGACTGATTGTCTTTTGCTTTTGCTAAAAGAAAACACCTTTACTAGCATTTTTTTTCTGCAGAATTCTGCAAAGTTTTAAGTTTGTAATATTTGTAACTTTTTGACTGAGTTTTTTTGTTTTACTTCAAAAAGATGTTTTCTTTTTTCAAAATCTGGATTTTTGGTATCCCCTTTTGTTTCATGTCACTAGAATGCCTTCATTTAGCTATTTTACTTGAACTTTTAATTACCTGTGAATTATATAGTCCCTCTAAGTTAAACAGATTCCAGAAATGTTAAACTAAGTTTTTCTCTGATTTGTGCAACTCACGGTAGTTTTTGTTGCCTCAAAACGTTTTTTTCCCTCGCAGTGTCACAATATTTTAGAGAAAAAAAAAACAAAAAAAACACCATGTTTATCTTTTATATTAGTCTTAAAATACTATATTAGTGTGTCTCTGTGCAAAGTTCCTTGGACTGTTTAAAACTGACCTTGTTTTGTACTCACACAGATGCCTTGGCACACATTAAAGAAGATTGTTTCGAGGATGTTGGCTCCAGAGTCAAATACGTCAAAACCAAAGATTTTTATTCAATAGTCACCGTTGGGACAAATTAGCAGCAAAGCAAATACCACTTGTTGCATTGTTTAAAAGCTACACTGTTTTCACACTTTGTCATATTATTGCAGCAAAAGAACAAGGTTTAACTGACATCATTTAGCCTGCTGCACTCAATCTGGCAGAGCTATTTTTGAATGCAGTCAACAAAATGGCATACTCATCAATAGATGAAGGTGACACTTCTTGTTACAACAGCTGTCAGTTAGAAGATAGCTTCTCATAGTTCATATTTCAAGCCTAACATGCACTAAAATGCCTGCAGTGATAAAGCTTGAATTGAAAACTCTCCACACATAAATGTGAAAAGTCTATAGAAATAAATGATGTGTCACAGCGTTGAGGCTTTGAGGGTTGTTTTTGTATTTTAAGTTTGTTTTGCTTGTTGATTTCTTGACATTTAGAGATGTTGTTTCTTTTTACTTATTTCCTTTGTATTTTAAAGAGTCAATATTTTGTTTTTCTCTTGGCATCAAATTACTTTCATAGCAATTGTGTCAGGAACCGTGGAGACTAAGGCGAACCCAGAATGCAGACTCATAGTAAGGGGGAAAAAAACTAATTTATTAAACTAGAATAAACAAAAACAAAAATGCTGACGTGGCAGCAAACAAACAAAACCTAAATTTAAATACAAACATGGAACCAACAGAAACCAGGAACACAGCACGAGGGTAACTAAACAGACTACATCAAACAATAGACAACTAACACAGACAATGGACCAGCAGAGTGTGGAAGGCAATGACTGGGTTTTAAAGACTGAGGATAATTAGGTAAATGGAGACAGGTGACGTGATTACAAAGTGGGGACAGGTGTAGGTGTGGCAGGGAGACAGAGAGAGAGAGAGACTGAGGAGGAGCAAATGAAACAAGAGACACGACAGAAACCAAACAAACCAAAAATAAAACAAAACCATAACACCGAAAAAACCCAAATCACCACAAATTGTTTTCCAGCTCCTTACACACCTGCCCCTCATCTGCCAATCTGCTCACCTTTTTAAAATCTATTTGTATTTGTGCCATATTATCAGTGTCTCTTTATGAGGTTTTTATCATTTTTAATATTTTCCTGTCACTCATTGTTATTATTATTATTAATAATAAGACTTTTTTACTTATTCCTTAACAAATCTGCATTTTTGGTCGAGAGAAATTGTGAAAACTATTACCAGAGAAATCTTCAGTTCACAAGTAATACTATTAACTCACCTTTATTTTATGCTGATCGCTGAATATGCAGTTTTTGCAGTTTCTTAACTCCTGATTTTATTTTATAGTCTTCTTTATTTAATTCATTTATATTTTTTGTACAAATGAGACTCTAATCATTATGATAATCCCTGCATTCTTCAGAATCAAGTGATGTGGGAAGTGTTGCTGCAGTCAGCTTATATGTCCTTTTGTACTGCTTTCAATAATGGCTAAAATAAAAATATCTTCCCTCTCATCTCCCTAAACAACCCCCAAAATGACCTGACATTGGCCGCCCTCCAGTCGCTCCTTCTCTTTGCTGTTTATAGCATGCTGGACTCTGGCTGAACACCACAGACTGTCGTTCCAAGAACCACTTCATTCCAAGACCAGCCTTGGTCCAAGGCTCACATTTAATTATGGCTCAGATTCATGGCCTCTTTGTTATTACTGTCAGCTTCACTTTCCACCTTCAGACCAAACAAATGGCCATTTCCGCCACAGAACACTTCTTCCTCCTAACTTGACTATTTCATCACTTCTGCCATTTCTCTCCCTGCTTATCGGCCTTCCTCACTTCTTACTGAGTGACAAACAAGGAGTTTCTGGTTCAGATTGCCTGGGTGATTGCTAGACTTTTGATCTTTAAAACAATGTAGTCTTAGACTTTAAGTTAAAATCTTGTTGTCTTAAGGCAGTGGATGTGACATAGGTCCAGATACAACTTAAAACCAAAGTTAAATTGAATCCATCACTGCCTACTACAGACTATATGGCACAAAAATGTGATTAAAAAATAAATAAAATAAAAATGACACAAAATAACAACAAAGGGAATAATGGCTAATTCAGTCAAAAGATGGACAAAACAAGATTAGAAAGGTTCTTTGTAGAGATGAGTTTTCTATGACTTATATGTTTGACCTCTGCCAAGGAAGTATATGTTTTCATTAGCGTTTGTTTGTTTGTCTGTGCACAAGATTACTCAAAAAGTAATGAACAGATTTTCAAAAAATTTTCAGGACAAAAATGTTGGTTGAACATCACAGTAAAATACTATATTTAAGTAAAAAAAAATCACAGTATTGATTTTACTTGGCTTTGCTGTAAGAATTATTTAGAAAAAAAAAGTTTGAATGATTGCCCATTTGTTTCCATCTGAACTGTTAATACTTGTTGCTTAAATTATCTACAGATAACAATAATATAAGCATTGGTCTGATATGGCCTGATAGTAAAACTTCAGTGGTTCCACATAAACAATAACTTTTCATGAAAAGCTCTTCAACTGCAATGCAAAAAGGAAATTGCTGAATATCATTTGACAAGTTCTTGTTTTTTTTAGTTCTGGGATTAAACAAGGCTGAGGTTGAAAACTAGCAACCCTGCTCTCACATGTGCTTATTTATTTATTTGTTTTCTTTTTGTTGTTCATCTCAAAGGGACAGCCAGAGAGTCTGCCAAACCTCAGGGGCTAGAACATTTGGAGGGAGGGACTCCATCTCTTCCATCGATTCTTTCTTTGATTTGTTTCTTTGCTTTATTACCTCCTCTGGCTCTTTTTATCCTGTCAGTTTTTTTTTTCTTTCTTTCCTTTGCACCACATGATTTAGTTCTGATAAACTTATGAATTTATGTTTTCTGCACTTTTCCCCAAAGAGCATTGCTTCATTAATCTCATAATTTTTGCTGACTTTTCCTAGGCACACACTTAGAATGAATTTTAGTTATGAAGTTTACCACTGTCAATATGCATATTGATTGTTCATCCTCTTCAGTATTAAAAGGCTCATATTGTAATACAGTTGAGACTGTGTCTTAATTGATCAATGTTCAATCCTGCCTTAATAGTTTGACCTTCAGAAAGTAAATTTATCTAGCACGGTAACTGCTTTCATTGCTAAACTATGATGACAACTTCCTAATGATCTTAAAGTTATCGTATTTTCCAGGTAAACTTTTAAATTTGAAGAGTCAAGATACCTTTTGGCACCAACATCATATACTTTTTTCACATATATACACAAATACATATCACATAAAGCTACATGAATGATGCACAAACACCATTCAGAAATCCCATGATTATTCATTCATAAATATTTCTGTAAAAAAAGAACACTTTGGCATGGTGATATTATTCTATGACAGATCCAGTTCCTCAAGTAAAAAAATAAAAGACAAAAAAACAGATCTAGTTTCTTGTTTGTTTGGTTAGTTGGTTTTTGTCAACTTTACCATTTCAGTGAGGATTTGCCACGTTAAGGATTAGAAATGTAATAAATGTCAAACATACTACATGCATTGGGCTTAATGTAAGTGCAACTCAGGGACTTTCTGGTGTTTAGTTGTGTTACTATTTTAAATTAAAGTTGAAGTTTTTTAAGGCCATGCAAGGTATGTCTTAAATTTTAGGCTTGTGCAAACCAAACACCTCAACATTCAATTATTTATCAAGCTTTTGCATTTGCCATCAAAATAAATACTAAGGGAGGTAAACTGAACATCAAAAGAGCCTTTCAGCTGCTCATGGAAAAGTCCGAGGAGAGGAAAAAAAACAAGCTTATACTCCTCAGCAGAGGGTGTGTACGGTGGGTGTTTTCATGTCTTTCATCAGACAAAAAACTTGTTTTAGATTTGCAGACATACGTAATATTACTTTAGGACAACCCAAATGTTTCAGCATATTGTTTATTGCAAGCATGCCACAGCTCACTGTGCTCTTATGTTCTGTTAAACCAGCCTGTCAACATATGGAGGTTATTTAGAAAGGAATAAAACTGTCTTTTCAGGAAATGCTTTGCATGCTAATCCCCAATAAATCTCTCTCTCTCTCTTTTCCATCACATTATGTTGTGGCAAACAATAAATGATGCTTTTTCTTTTTTTTTTCTTTTAATCCTCCTAATCGGTTAGAAATTACTCTGGAATAATGTGGAATTTTTCATCAAAGGCGAGCATATAAATCTGAGCTGGCCTCAGGCATGCTTTGGAAAAGGGCTTTATATGTCATGTATGTTTGCCCGCAATCTCAGCACACCGCCAGCCACTTTAAGGCTTTGATTTCAAAAAGACAGAAAAATACAAATAGTTTTAGTAAGACCAAATAAATCTAATGTTCGTACTGTGCTCCAGTTCTAAAGGTGATATCTCACTGGGCTGGAAGTAGTTGGCTGAGAGTTGCAGTGGTGTTTAGCTCTGCTGCTTGACTTTTGACTGTGTTCAAAATTTGGTGCAACAACTTTGTTCTCAAAATATTATAACAGAATTTTTCCACAAGCATCTCCAACTCATCTCAGACATGCCAGAGCTGTTTTCTGACACCTGCATGTGATGTCCCTTATGACAGACAACATTCCAGGCAAATGTCCAGTTCTAAAAGCCAAGTTGATAATAGTTTTTGGGAAAATTGGTCCAAAACTGCCTATGTTAATTTCAAAAGTGTGTTCCAGCACATTAAATTAGAAACAAAGGGGTGGCTGCTGAGGTGAGTACAAATTAAGTTGTGCTACATCGGGGTGGGCAACAACATAATGTTTTTGAGGGATTTTTTTTTTTCACTAACTACTCTCCCAACGGTCATAGCTCAGTGAGATACCACCTAAAGCTCCACCCTGCTGAGGACACCACCATGAATGATCAGTTTAGCACCATTGGAAAGGAAAGGAATATGTTTCGCCTAACTCCGACTTGTTTTTATAGAAGCATGACAAATTATTTTAAGAACAAAGTTCTTTGGTTGACTTCACTGTCCCAAATTCATCTTCACGTCACTTCCTGTCAGCACATAAAAACAAATTAGCATTTTTTTTCTTATCATTCCACTTACAATCTGGATAGCTCTGTTATAGAGGGGTACTCTGAAAGGGCTGTCCTCCACCATGGTTTCATACACCAACAAAGTTCAATATCGTAATATTAATGAAAATTAGAGAAACTGCAGAGGGGGGAAAAAAGTTTGTGCTCCCTTCAAATGACTTTTAGACAAAGACCACTGCAGACCTGTGGAAACTGGAGACCACTTTTTTCCCCCAAAACTAACCAAAGAAAAGTGTCAGCACTTTCATTGTTATCTTGCATATATATGAAACACTCTGACCGTTAGTATGCACAGAATGTAACCCCTTACTGTTTGTAATATGGGGTCCACTAAATCATTTAACTTTCCACTGCAGAGTTGATGTCATTGTAAAATATCTGCAAGGCCACTGTTTTAATGCAGCCAGCAGTTTTCATTTTGTTCCCTGCCTTTTGCAGTGCATTGCTTCATGTCTTCATTATATTCATTAAAGCACCAACTGTCATGGGAAAAGCATGAAGGCATTAGGAGGAAACTGTATTGTGCTTATAAATAAGTTCTAGAGGATGACAATGTAATTTGAACAAACAGGGGAGCTGCTCATCAAACCATTACTCCATAAAGCCATTAAAGCTTGAAATCCTATGTGGTTTCTACAGCAAGACATTTTTTATTGGGTTAAGAAGATGCACTTGGTTAAGCATGTTATATTAAATATGAAATATCCTACAAACTCTGACAATTAAAGTTAAGTTTGACACAAAAGCTACACTTGTAAATAATGCTGTCAAATGAACTGATTGGTTGGAATTTCATATTAGTTTGTTTCTTCAATATACATTGGTGATGTCTGTCTACTGAAATGAACTTTTACTGTGCATCTTTGTACTTTTGAACACTGATGTTAGTAATACATCTCCTTTTAAGGTCTCTGGGTTTAACCTGCCTGTTTATATAAAATAAAACTTTCAGGTAAATGTGCTTAAAAATCCAACACTCAAATTTACTCTAATACATACAAGTCTTCCTACAGTATGCTGTGAAAGTGTATTGTGTTCATTGTTCAATACCAAAAGCTTGTGAATGCTGCATAAAAAGTAGAAAAGGTCAAATATTTTAACAAGCAAGTGTTTTTGCCTGGACATTGTGAATTGATGGTGATTCAATGACTGTAATAATACAGTACACAGAAAGACAGGCACAAAAAAGGGATATGAAGAAAGATTGTTGTCATAGCAAAAACAACCACATAGATGTGTTTTCATGCAGAAAAAAAAACAAGCTTTAGCTATTTTTGTAGAAAATTAAACTTTTATGTGTTGTGAGGCAACTGTCTTAAGTGGAAAATGGTGTATGTAAACATTCAGTTGTTCAGTACATATGATCTTTTTTTTCTCTCTCTTACTGGTTAGTTGTGTTTCATTCATGTAGCCTAATAGTTTAATTGCCTTAAAGCAACCAAGGTGACAAAACTGGTTTCATAAAATGAAGTTAAGTCATTGTTGACATGTCAACAAGGCAGCCATGCAAAGTTAATTCATTAATGTCACAATCATGTTTTAAAGTATGGATATTTGAGCCCTAATAATGATTTTTTTTTGTCATTGTTCAAATCCAAGTAGTGAATGCCGAATGCTATTTCATAATATATCTTTGTGTAATTACCAAAAGGTAACCCAGAGGTGGAATTTGTGCTGTTTGGTTAGACCAGGGCAAGGCAACCCTGGTCCTGGAGAGCCACTTCTTCTTGTTGTTTTACTGTTTCTCTGCTTCATCACACCTGATTTGAATCAGTGTGTCAGTAACAGGCTTCTGCAGAAAATAAAGAGGTAATTTAACCACTGAATCAGGTGTGTTGGAGCAGGGAAACAAGTAAAACATGCAGGATAGTGGCTCTCCAGGACCAGGGTTGCCTACCCCTGGGTTAGACATTTTGCATCCATCAACCTTTCTCAGAGTCAGAAAGTGCTCTAACACGTCATTTGGGTTGTATTTGAGCAAACAACAAACATTGTATGTATGTTTTCTTTGCACAATACTCACGACTGCCTACATGTTTTATTTTTAAGAGTATGAACAAACAAGCAAATAAACTGAAGGACTTATTTTCAGAATCTTAGTCAAGGTTTGCTCCATTTGTCCACTAAGTATAGTACAGACTGATGCTTTTATTGAATCTGATTCAGGCACATCATTCTTTTAAAATCTGGTAACTTGTATGTCATATTTAAACACATATTTACTGTTCAAAATTTAGACTTTCAGATGTTCAAGTTTGACTAAAGGACATTTGGATAGAACAGACGTGCACTCACGAAACTGTGACCTTTCATTGGTGTGCTGGCTCTTTTATGGAGGCAGAGTTTAGGTCTTTAACAGCTCCAAAGGGACAAAGTGGCAGAAAATGTCCTTTAGTTCAGGTCATCCTCAAAATATATACAACTCAGATAAGTTCTAACAATATTTATTCATGTTAGTTATAAAGTGATAATCTAAATGACTGCCTGTCAGATTTTTTTAGGTCATAAATTGTCCATGTCCCCATATTGCCTACAGAAAAACAATACTATGTAAACAGACATATTGAGTTGAAGCCAATTAACTAAACTGATAATACATATATAAAAGTAAATATAAAGTTTTACTCTTCAGTGAGGGATAAGAGCAGCTTTTTTGTTTTACCTGCTGTTTGATTTTCCTGTTTGCTTATTTACAACCTGTCTTTAGATCATCCAGTGCATGAATTATTAAAAACAACTTTGCAGAGTGAAAATGACTCCATCTGAGTGATTTATTTCCCTGTGCATCTGTTTTAATTCAAGATTATAAATTTCTGTGATGTGATGCAAAATATTGGTATGCAGTAAATCACATTGAAAACCATGCACCTCAGATGTTTGCTGGGCAGCACAGATAATTTATGAACACAAAAACTTAAAAGCTTACAAATACCCTGCAGCTTTGCAGGCAAGCTAAAATATTGTACTGTGCAATGAAGCGCAATGTACATTTTGGATGCAGAGCAAAATATAACACTGTCAGCACATCACAGCACCAACACTAAAGGGCATTTGTCTGTCTGTCGGAGATTATACCAGCTTTGATAAAAGCAACAATATCTGACATATTATGCTGCATATTATGCATTCAAATAAGTTTGATAAAAACTTTTTAAGAAACAAGAAAGATGATAGAAAAAGAAGTTGTCTACCGAACAACTATGCTGGACTAATTTTTGATTCTAAGCTAGTAATAGATCCATTTTGTTCTAGAAACATTGATTTTACCACAAGTAGAATGCCATTTTATCTTGTGCATTCCCCTCCACACAGATCCATCGAACCGGTGAAAATGAAAGAATAAGATCCCTGGTTAGCAGGATTAATAGCAGCACATGTCTCTGTTTCATTAGATTGAGGGTTTTCAGCTGCAAGACATGAGGCTTTAAGCCAGCAAAGAGTTCTTGCACCAGTTTTCAAGCCTTAGAGCAAGTGATTGGACAGTCAAAACTAAAGCGTTGGTACAAATATAAAGCCTCTGACTCTGTCAGCACTTAAACTGATGGTGTAATACAGTCATAATAGTGTCACTAACAGAAGGCAACACACAGAGACATATTCCAAATGCTGATATGCCTTATATTACTATTATAATATATATAAAATCACTATTAGGCAGAAATCGTCTCATAAGTAATGTGTTTAGACATATGGAGTATATATTCTACAAAAGTAGTGGTTCCTTACTTTTAAATTTATTATTGCAGTATCTTGTCCTTTTTTTCCTTTAGGAAATTTTCTTGACAACCAATTCTTCATTTGGCTAACAATGAAATGAAATATTCACCCGTGGCCTACCTACCCTGCGGGCAGCAGCATACCACTACAGAGGTAACCTTAAGCTAAGGGGAACAATGTCTACCATTCTTTTGTTTTTCTTTTTTTTTAATTAGTTCATTTTTTAAAAATGTACTGTAGTAACTTGTGAATTGAAAGTTTGTGGGAAAAAATATTAAAACAACTAAAAGATCTACAAAAAATAAAGTGGAAAAACTAGAAATTGCCTTTAGGTTTGATGCCAGAATCAATAAATTACTAATTGCTTCTGCGGCACATTTTAGGACAGTAGTGATATTCACTGATTTATTTTTAGATTCTGCTTTTTTTTAATTTCTGCTTCATTGGAAAACCAAAATTCATTTCTGTACTTTTCTTTAATCCCCAATGCTTCCACTTCCCTCTCCTCATTTCTCTCTTTTTTACCATTTGTAATTAAGCAGACAGATTTTATGCTGCTTTAGTTGACAAAAGCAGCTCCTAAGGCAGCAATATTAATGCCAAGGCTTGCTGTCAAAGACCTGCCAGATAACACAGACATACACATAAAGATGGTAATTATTGTGTAGAACATAGGGCCAAAAACTTATATGGGCAAATAAAGAGTGATTCAGATATGGAGCTCTGTGTGCATATAAATGATCATAATAGTGTGCACAAACCCATTTAAATGAGCACATTCATGACTGCTGGTATTTAAGTTAAATTCAAACTTAATGTTTTTTTTTATTTTAACTAAGGGAGTTGAATTAGGCATGACTCATTCTGGCAACAATAAATTACATTCTTTGTGATGGTGAACAGATGTTGCAAAGTGACAGTAAGAACAAACCTCAATCCTTTGCAAAAGAGAGCTGCAGATGTTGCACCAATTTTAACTGTTCTTCTTACTGATGTGCATATAACCAAAATAACCAATGCCTTCTTTACTTGGAGTATAGTTGAATATATCAATATAGTGTCCCCATGTAGTGCTTTGAAAGTGGCTGCAATTTAAAATGAAATAATAATCGTCCACTTTGGTCAAATCTTGAATCCAATATTATGTCCAATCTCATACAAGAAAAACAGGAAATAAATTAAAAAGGGCAAACACAAAAAAACTTTGAAAAAACATACAAACAAAAAAAACTTAAAAAGTTTACTTTGAAAATCTGGTTGTGTTTTTTAAATTTTTTTATTATTTTTTGGGACGAACCATGAACATTATTGTGAGCTTAATTTTTAAAACTAGCTCTAGAGAAAAGGGAATTTGCACAAGACTCATATCCATGTTTTGTAGATGGCTGAATTAAACCTCCATTTTGGTGAGTGTGACTTTGATCTCTGGCTCTAATTTTAGATGTGACTTCACAAAGTCTTTGAAGACAAAGGAGGACTTCTTGTAATCAACCCACTCAGCCTGCCAATCACTGTTTCTGTGCATACTGTTTGGTGTGTGTGTGTGTTTGTCACAAGAAAAACCTTTTTTCCCACTTCCATTATTACCTCTCTTTGTCTGTATGAACATTGTTTTATTTTTGCCACCTTTCACTCTCTGCTATTGATTTTTTTTCCTTTCTCGCTATCTATTCAGAGCAACACTTGTCTTCCATTAGCCTCTCCAAACACTAGCAATGGAAATCAAAAGAGTGTAGCATCAGTCGGTCCCAGCGTCCAGTTTCATCACACCATTTAGACGGTTGCTAGGAGACACAAAACCCCTTGGACAAATCTTGTTGCAGTGGTGTCTAAAAAGCAAAACAGCTCAAGACAAATGCTAAGTATCTTGTAGTTTTTTTTCTGTCACATTCAAAGACCCCCCCCNTCAAAAAAAGTAACACAGGTTCAGCCTGAGAAAACAGCTGACACCATCAAAAAAAAAAGCTAAAAATATAGCCTGAAACGGCGGTGCAAGAAAGAAGGAATTTAGATTGCCTGATCAGTTATCCAGACATGAATGAGTCTGATGTATGTGTAAAGCAGAATCCAAGGTGCTACTAGCAGCAAAATAGACAGCATGGAAATCAGCACAGTAGTATATGGAGAAAAAAACATATATTTTTTGCTGAGGAGGAAGGAATGACCAGCATTATTGGCTTAAAGTAGAAACAAATAAATAAACAAAAAACTAACAAAATTTTTATCAAACTTTTATCAAGTTTCAAACCCAGATGGTTAAAAATACATCAATCTATATAGTAACTTTAGAATATTTGCAGGCTGAAAACAAACAAGATGTAACATTTCAACTAAATATTGGCTAAAATAAAATACCAGCTTTCTTCTACACACAGTTTTTCTGTTTTCTGTTTCTTGAATGAGTCAGAACAGACATTCATGTGATGCTTTGAGTAGATATCATGATTAACCTTCTTAGAAGCAAAACTTGGAATTAAACCCTTAAAGCTATCCAGTTTGGATACAACCTTCTTTAGATGT
The DNA here is from genome assembly GCF_001649575.2 of Kryptolebias marmoratus. Lineage (NCBI taxonomy): Eukaryota > Metazoa > Chordata > Actinopteri > Cyprinodontiformes > Rivulidae > Kryptolebias > Kryptolebias marmoratus. The sequence goes on along the minus strand of NC_051434.1, from coordinate 4,567,503 downwards.
GAAGAAGCCCTCATCTGTATTGTATTTTGGAAGTATGTCACCATTTTATCGTTTCACCTTTGAGAAGTTTTGCTCTTAAAGAGTTTTGGGTCAGTTGATGCTGCAGATTTTGAGAATACTTTCAACTTTTCAGACTAAAATTTGTCTAATCTTTAGCACAGCTGTTTCCTTTGTAGTTATTGCTTTAAGAATATTTGGCTCATGAAAAATCTCTGGTATTTTGAAGTTCTGAGATTTTATTGTGGAGCTCTCCAGCTGCGAGATCTCACATTGCAACAATTCCTGCTAGGTTGCACATTCTTATCAGCCGATTAAATGATTCTGCTATAAAAATATTGTTATCCACAAACACACAAATTTTCAACAGTTCTTAAATGTTTTATTCTGCAACCACCAGAAAAGCCCAAAACGAGAATATCTAAAGTATGTGGGTCAGTGAAGACAAGCCCTTTGGATAAATTCTTACTGTATGTTTTGAAGCAGTGAACTACTTCAGAGTGTATTCATAATCTTGTATCACTCTGTTAGACTTTATTATGTGAAACTGAGGTCATTTCACAATGTTAGCTACCTGAGGGAAGCTGACATTTAAATAGGGTTCCTCGTTATCGCTTACTTTTGCCCTTGCTCGCCTTTCGGTCTCTGCCGTGTTCTCATGTCCTTGACTGTGCATGCATGATATTCAATCATCTTCCCCCTTCGTATCTTTCATTCATTTTTCTCTGTTCTGTTTTCTGCTCTTGAGACTTGTCTGTCATTCTGTACTGTTGCTTTCTTTTTCTCCATGTCTGCTATCCATCTAAAACTCCTCATTCTGGTCCTCATTTCCTCATCATTTTAAGATTGATGACAGCCACTGTTGGGAAACTAGATGAAGAAATGTTTTACATCAAAGACCTGTTACTATTGACCCGACAACAGTGCTAGAGATAATAAAGGACACACACATGAATGTATACCAAGCAAAAAACGTATTTAAACTAAGTGAAAGGAGGAGGACTTTACTTGCTGCTGGAGAAGCAGGTATTGACACTTCTACTTTAGAACCTTTTCAAGCAGATGAATCAATTCCACAGAAAATGTGACTTCGTGTTTTATTTAATGACAAACAGTAGCATACAAAATAAGCCTTCAGAACAAACAAGGTCATCAATTATTATAAAATTTGTGCAGCAGACAGATAAAACTCCACAGTTGATATGTTTCATTTGAACTCTTTTCCTCTGGGCATCAGTTACTTGCAGTGGCAGATCTAGAATTTTTATTTATTTTCTTTTTCTGGAGTGGCAAAGGTGAGACATGAGGTTCCAGAAGGGGTGGGCAGAGTTTATTGTCAAAGAAAAAAAGTTTACTTTAATTTCATGCAATCAGGTTATTTGTTTATGCGTATGAATTACATAAATTATATAAAACAGCCAAGTACCATTTGACAGCAATTTATTTTATTTTTTTCCATATTCAATAAAGACTCACAAACACAAACATTTGTATTCGCACTCATGCATAAACACAAACTGTCTCTTCCTCTGTGTAAATTTCCTGGTCCAGTTGGTGAGTGAAACCTTTTTGAAATTCAAGAGAGGTGAGTCTGAACTCTAAACTGGTGAGTTAAGATAAAGATTAAATTTCTGTGCAGATGTTATTGACTTTCAGTGTTGCATAAATATACAAAATTATATTAAAGTGGGAATGTATATATAGATATATTAGATTTGATTTGTTGGAGGATATTTTTCTCTTTTTTAGTGTTCTCCACAGACACATAGATGAAACACATGGTCATACAATACAATAAATGAACAAAAGATTCCAGAAATGGCCATGAGCCATGAAATGTAAAAACGCTGAAATTTAGCATACATGTGTGACATATTAGACCCAGAAAGTTGTATTACAAACAATATTTAAAACTTAGCCATTTAACACATTGTATGTCTTAAATTTAGAATTGCATTTAATCTTCCTGCATTGAACGTTGACTTTAGAAGCAGTTAGTTCTGTAAAAAATATTCTGCTTTTTACTTCTTGAACATTATATCCAAAATTAATAAATATCTAAACCTTCCAGCAACAATAATTTCTCTTGATATACTAGCAAAATCAAAGTACCTACAAAATATTTGATTTCACTACTGGACCAGACACAGGGGTTTAGGTGTCTTACTTTTTGTGGCATATATAAAACCACCAAAACACTGAAATGGATTTTATTGTGACTTCAAGACAGGTTTAGTGTCATAGTGAGATAGAGGCCAATGGTTTCCTCTAAGTTTAAGCATTATTACATGTAGTGACATCTTCACCCATCATGATCTCAAGAAAAACATCCATCCATCCATCTCCATCCATCCATCCATCCATCCATCCATCCATCCATCCATCCATCCATCCATCCATCCATCCATCCATCCATCCATATTCTTTGCTCACTTCTCCTTTCCAGGTCACCAGGTGAACAAGACCCAAAGATACTCAAGCTCCATGTAAGGCAGCACCTCATCCAACCCTTTTCCGACTGAGGACCATTTATCAACATATGTTGATAAATTGTACATGTTCTTGTGTAACTTAAATGATTAGTTGGGGGAAAAGTGCAGTGTCATCATGCACTTATCTTTTTTTTTTCATAAAAAATGCTGGATTTTAGCAGACCTTATGTAAATGTTTCGGCTGTAAGACTTCTTTCATGTTTATTGTTATTAAAAGGTTGCAAAGTTGTGTGACTGTAATTTTTCTTTTTATGATTTAAAGCAGAAGATGACAAAATTCATCCAAAGAAGATTACTTTTAGTTATTTTTGATCTAATGATTGTTAAGAATCTGAGCAATGTAAAGCAGAACTCAAATCCATTCAAATTCAAATCCATTCATATACAAAAGTGTATTTATTCTGTTTCGCTAAGATGTGGAGATAAGTGCAGAGTTTCAGACTTCTTCCAAAACGACAAACATCATTTTCTGAACAATCTCACATGGGACTAGTACAAAACATCTCACATCACCTGGCTGTCAATCCCAGAGAGAAAATGTTATTTTAATGTGGCAATTTAGTCCATTTATATGGAACAAATCAAGAACTTTTAAAAGCCTTGTGGCACAAAAAGATGAGACTGACAGAAATCTTACAAACGGAATACTGAAGCAAATCTGACTGCAATTTCTGAAGAAAGCTGTCTGAAGAGAATAGCTCTGCTGAGAACACTGGGATCTGATGCTGCAGCTGCTTGCTGGGGTCTCGAGTATGTCATCAGACATCCCTCTGTGTTATCACAGTCTCTTCACTGTGAGTTTTTGATAAGTGAAGTGATCAAAGCCGAGCCTTCTTTTTAGGACCAACTTATTTAACAACCCAATCCACAGTGAAAAAACTTTACTCTTCTAATTAAAATTTAAAAAAAAAAACCCTGAGGCTGCATAAATCGAAATGTGTTCTATGAAAAAGTGCCAAAGATAGAAGAACTGGTTTTATAGGGAAAGAATAGAATTACAATCATGGAGTCCTGAATTTACTCAGAGCTATAAAAAAGGGTTACAGGTTCCTGAGATTGCTAAAATTATTTCATCCAACCTTAAAGCTGTTATGTCACTGGATTGCAGATGTTGGCAACTAGTTAGCAAACAGCATCCACAAGGGAGTCTCCAAAGTGTCTGTAAACGTTCTCAGGGATTCTGAATACTTATGTGAGCTGTAGATATTTGCATCCTTGTCGCTTGACTTTTGAGCATGTTCAAAAAAATGTGTGGGGCAAATTTTCTCTCAAAATATTTCCAACGTTGTTTCAATCCTTTATTGAAACTCAAGTTGCCATAAGTTCTGTCTCGTCAGAACTTCACAGAAGTTGTCCTCTGACAGAAAACATCCATGATCGCAGCCCTACAAACCATGCCAATAATAAATAATTGTTTAAAAAAACTGGTCCAAATCTGCCTGTCTTCATTTCAAAAGAGTACTCTAGTAGATTAAATAATAAATGAGGGGGTGGCTGCCAAGATGGGTACGAAGCATGGTTAGGGCAAGTAAAATGTGCATGGAGATGGGCAATGAAATAATGTGTACGGTCTAGACTGTATTTTTGCAAATGATTTACACAAAAATAAGGAATGGTTTTAAAATATTTGGCACTTAAAACACAGCCCAACAGCTTGCTAGTCACTTGATCAGCAACACTCAGAATTCAGTGAGACTGTAACAAAAAGTTGAACAAACTGTCTTAATTTTTTTGCAATTCAGATTCTTTTTATTTAACTACTTTTTTAAAATAGAATTTTAGTAAACTTTTGTTAGAAATAAAATTCATAATAATGTCATACAGTATAACACAATATGTTATTCCCTTGAGGAAATTTGTTTCAGACTCAAACAGTTCCCTTTATTTTATTGTTTTAACCATTCATTTGAAAATGTCAACCGCTCTGCAGCTCAATAACCTCAATCCTTTTTCATCCTTTCCCCAGGTAACAGTTTTCTTAATTTAATATAAATTCCACATCTCGACCTCAAATGTTTTAGATTAAGAAAGGATCAACATCAGTGGCAGTTTATCATCCAGCTCAGCTTCTCAGATCCCAATCATCAGCCGTGGTCCTGATTTGATGCAAAATTACCTATGAATATGCTTCATTATAAAGCCACTAGAATTATCCAGGCTTTGCCAGTTCCTTTTCTCCATTCTCACAGTTTTGCTTTCTCTCTGTTTTGAGTGTATATCTAAAATGCAGGTGCAGACACTCCAATCTCAGCTTTTCACTCCTAGCTATATCAGCTCACTTATGTGGGACTTAGCAGATCCGCTTATTATTCCTCATGTCTCCTAAAGTCTTGGTGAATCCCTTTTTTGGTTTGTGCTCCAGGTCCCTAGTCTCCCCCATGTTTTGTCATCTGTCAGACTTGCTTAGCTGCAGTTTGCCAGCCGCTTCCCAATCCTGCCTGGCCTGGTCTCGCCACACCTCACATTCAGTCACACATCGCTGTCTGCTCACCTGCTCTGGATTTACTGTTTGGAATCCTCTCCTGGCATTCTAGCCAGTCCATGCCTGCTTGTTCAGTCTTGCTCTACTATAAATCCCTCTAGGAAGACTTGCAGTTTATTTCACAAGTAACCCACAGACGTAGAGCTTAGTGCAAAATCGACTAAAACTATACAGCATGTAAATGTGCACAAATTCAGACATGAGTTTTACACACATATCTGCATGGCAAGGCGATCTCCTTTTTTGTCCCCATGCTGTAACATAACACAGACAGCTTATGTAATACTAATAGAAGTTTCACTAACATGTACAGGTTGCTCTGACCTGCACTGCTGCCCCAAAACTCCATAGAGAAGTGACCTTTTACACTTTAAAAGATGTAATTTGCATAATCTGCCATGTGGCTTGTAACAGACTGAAAATACAGCAAACCTGGGGCTTAATTGATGCTTTAGCTTCTTGTAAAGAAGCTCAGGAGAATTCATGGTCGAGATACATTTGTTTGAATTTCACTGCCGCAAACACTTTGTATCTCTTATTCATACTTCTGTTTCAGAAATTAGACTGTTCAACAAAATAGATGATAAAACATTTTTTTATGCAACATGTAGTTTGACATCAAAACAAGTTCTAAAACTAATAATACACTGACTGAAAAATAAAAACTACCACTGATCATTGCAGCTTATGAAACATAAACTCAAATCATTATTGCTTGCCAGTGAAGGCAAAGTGGCAATGTTTTTGTCTGTGTGTGTTTGTTGTGTTAGCAAAATATCTCAAGAACCATTGGACAGATGAATAATGACATAAGACACAAAGGGCACAGGTAGCAAAACTAAACAATTAACATAAAACTAAACACAGGAACAATCAAAAAAATTGCAAACAAAACAAACTCAAAAAATGACTCAAACAAAACCCAAGTCCTGATAACAAACTGCTCAGTCTCTCACTCATTTTCTGATCCCACTTAATTATGGTTGAGGGGAGTGGGTGGCACCTGTCTCCAGAGGTTAACAGGTGACAGGTGGGGAACAGATCAAAAAACGGATGTCTTTCAAATACTGTAAATACTGATGACTTTCAGTAAGTACAACATACAACTGTATCTATGAATATTCTTTGTTTGAAATGTGAACTACCACTGTCAACCTGTCCTTGAACAAAATGGTGGAGAACGTGTAAACACCTAGTGTTGTTGTCTCCAAGGGTTTGCAAAATAAAGTAATTAGAGTGAATGGAAATAAACCTGTCACCATATGGCCACTCCTACCTTTGTGTCCTTGAGCAAATGTATGAACTCATTTTAGTCCATAATTCAATACATAAAAATCATGCCTATATACTGTTTGAAGTAATTTTATAAGGACTAAGGCACAGTATATGACATATTTTACTTTCACTGCACACTGCTATGATTAAATTATTCACTATAATTAAAATGATTCATTTATTTTAACAGTAGCAAGCTTAAAAAAAGAAAAGGACAAGTATATATGCAATAATATGAAAATGGTAATTAGAATGTAAGTGAAGACTCTTTGCAATAATTTTTACATGCTAAGGAAAGATGAATTATATAAAAGAAAATCTGATATTTAAAAAAGTGTCTTTTGTGATTTGAAGCCTTTGAAGTAAATAGGCATTTTAATAAATGTTAACACCAGATGAAGTTAACGATTGGCAAGATCAGTAGCTGGCTTTTGCAGGGATATAACCTTGAGCTACAGGCATTCAGCTTCTGCTGACCACTCAATAGTCTTAATTTCTTCAGTTCTTTAAACTGTGCTGTAAATTTCAGCAGGGAAATAAAAGCAAGTACCCTAGTTGGAGAGTTACTCACTGACAGGGAGAATGTGTGCATCTGAAGACAGGGGTCAAAAATACTAATAGCACAATTATTTTTTTTTTAAAGTAAAAATAAAACCAAGAGACAATAAACAATTCCAAAAAGAAGCAACCAGCTACCTTTTATGCCAAAGCTTTAAACTGAAACCATTGTACGTATAATAAGAAAAAACAGAGTTATAGCCGCTTTGATCAAACCTGGTAAATAAGGTTATACACAATCTCATGCAATCTTGTGAGATACGTGTTAAGACTGACTGTCAGCCACCACCACATCAAATTTAGTTAAATATTTGTAGAACTGACAGAGCCATAGCCATTTTTGTGGTGATTTCACTTTTACTGGAAAAAAAGACAAAAAAGAAAAGACAAACATAACTATTAGCAGGGTTGTTTTGTCTTGATGCAAACACTTAGAGAGAACAAACCACTCAGCAACTTTAAATCATTTTTATCTCCTTTATCTTTCCCTCTTTGAGTGTTTTAACCTTGAGTTCCTCTGAGTAAAGAAATGACACCAGCTCAGAGATTTTAGTCATGTTGCGACCGCAGCGGTAAACCCATCAGCCCACTGCAGGATGCCTATGTTTCCTCTGGCCTTGAGTGATTTCATCTTGAAACGGATCTGCAACGCATATCGATGGTGTGATTGTGACGAGTGGAATGGAAGTGAAATACTGTTCAGTCGTTATCTCCCTTTCTGCCACGGGGACATGGATTATGTTTTTTTTTTTCTTTAACCTCTTGTTTCATTTCATTAGCCTGTTTACAACGCAGCACTAATGCAGCACAGGTGAAATGTCCCAACCCCCATTTGGAAGGCTCACATAATTTGCAATCATGTAATTAGTCAGATAACCTCCATCACCTGGATCTAATGAAATATGTTCACTAAAATCACCAAGCCTTTGGCTTATTACAGTATTATGGAAAAGTGTCTGCTGAACATTTTGTACAAATATCACTTCCATTTTATCCAAGTAAAGTACAAATAGGTCAGTACTTTTACGACTGAGAGAGCAGTGTTCAACCCACTTGGTTATCAAGAGAGGGTTGCATACAAAGGGAAAAAAGTGCTGAAAATGATCTGTGTTGTGGTTAAATCTTTAATTTAAATTACCAAGTGGAGCTGCTTTATTTCCATTTCTGACAGTGAGTCTAACACAGATACAGTGTCATGGAAATGTCCTTGAAAGAAGAAAAATTATAAGGAAAAACAAAGTTGAGTCTTAAATATGCTGAAAACAAAAACTGGGGTTTTAATATTTACAGCTGCAGATAGATGTGTTTGTTATCTTTACATCTTATTTAAACAATGTTGTATTGATTGCGAAAAGTGATTCAGTTCAAAGTGTGTTGCCTAATGTTTATCTGCATGCCTTGATTGTGTAATGGAGTAAACAGAAAACAAATGTTGTTTATTTGACAAAAAATTGCTAAATTAGTACAAATAGAATTGTTGGTACTCTTAAAGAGACAATTAATCTTTGCATTTTAGTCACGTGTCAAACTAAGTGTTCAACCTTAATTAGTGTCTCAGGTACTGTCAAGCTTTTTATCAGCCATTCATCCTATTTAAAAGAAACAAACATGCCACTGGGTACTTTAGTTTTGTTATCTGCACGGCAATGAACATGGAGCAGAGAAAGCAATGGAGGGAGAGATACAAGACCATCTCCAAGCAGCTTCATATCCCTGTCACCATAAATGCTAATTTTAATTAAAAAACGAACAAAGCAAACAAAAAACAGTTCAAGGTGCATGGGACTGTAACCAGTCTACCAGGATGTGGATGCAAGAGAAAATACGACCCCAGGTTGATCAGACTGATAGTACAGATGGTAGAAAAAGAGCCAAGAAAACCATCAAAAATCATTCAAGCCAAGGTCAAAGTACATCACTTAATCATCACATCCATCACATTTTGAATTCAAATGGGTTGCATGGAAGAAGACCTAGGACAGCTCCACTACTTAGAGAAAAACACAAAAATGCGAGAAAAGAGTTCACCAAAATCTGTGCTGACAAGCTTCAAAGTTACTGGGAGAAGTTTTTAGGACTGATGACACAAAACTGGAACTTTTTGGACAGTTACATAAGTTGTGTGTGTGTTTTTTATTTTTTTATTTGAATATTGTGTAAAGGTACCAACAATTTTTTTCACGTCTGTATTATGTAATTTGATATTAATCCTGTCCACCATGTTATATCAGGAAATTACCAACCATAGATGTGGAGTTTGTGGAGGTGCTGTTTATTTATTCCAGTTTTTTAGTATAATTACATCCTTTATATTGCACTTTTTACAGTGTCTTTCTGTATTGTTTTCTATACTTTTTCTAGCGAGAACATTTTATTTTCAAACATGGTCATGGACTCAGGACAGCAGTTAGTCTTACCAAGCATGACATTGATCAGGTCATTGCAGAAATTTTGTTTTTACATAACTGAGAGATCAAAATTACATTTATAAACTACTCAAAAAGTGGTACATTTGGTACTTTTTATTTCCCTCTCACAATCATTTCTTAAGCACGTCTTTAAATTTGAGGATTCAAACTGTTTTTTTCATGCTGAGCATTGGAGCTTTCTGATGTTTACACAGTGTGAAAATTTCCAGCCAAAATCCCGTGGTTTTTTTTTTTTTCGTAGTTGAATCCTTTTGCCAAAAAGAACAAGTTTTGATGTCTGTGTGATACTTTTCCCTAAAGTCCAGCATGGAAGCATTCTGGCTTGGCATGTTTGGAATCTTTGAGATTTGTGCTAGAATTTCAAAATAGGTTCAAATGATGTCAGCCGGGCTTGTCAAAACAACATGTGGTTGTGAAAAAAGGTCCATGTGAACCAAGTTCAAGAGAAAAATCTCATCTCATCCACAGAAAATGCTTCCTGTAGAGGTTAAAGTTGAGCAGCAGTTTTTGGAACAGCATTCTAATTGAAATGTGTCAGTATCTGTAAAACTCAGTTACAGCCATATTTTTGTGTTTCTGAAGGTCAGCTGGCTGTGGCAGCTGTCTTCAGTTGTGTTGGGTTCAAAAGTTAATGAATTGTAGATAAATATTCAATGATAAGTCTCTGCAAATTTTAAATAATTAAAGCTTTAGAGTCACTTCTGTTACTAGTAATCTTACCTTATTTTTCAGTTAGATTAACTCCCACTATATAAAAATTATTCAGTTTTCTATTATTCATCAATAACTTGAAACAGCCTTGAGATGGAGAAGCACAAACACAATACACAAGTGCACAGGCAGTGACCTCACAGCCCAAGATCTCATTTCTGGTGGATTGTTAACGACAACAGGCAGACAAATATTAATCCATAGTCAAAATTTTGCCTTTACAGAGTCCATTCTTCATGCTCAGGTGTCTGCTGATCCATTGATTTTCACATCACATGGGTGAGCTGGTCTCAAGTGAGGAGTATCAAGGCTGAAGGCCGTTGTGCTCTTGTACCACATCGATTTAGGGCGAGCTAGTGTTATATGATTACAAGGCTCCAACTCTTGAAGGTGAGCACCACAACTTGAGCAGTAATTCCGGTACCCACCAGGCACTGACAACAGGCATCCATCAGGGTCTGCTGATGAAACTCTAAGACAGACAAGTTAAGAGCAAATAAAGGCTGACAGCATGTTGCGTTTGAAGATGTCACTAAATCTTGCACTTCAGGATTAAAATGAAAGCCTGCAGCAACTCCACTTTGCTTTATTTGTTAAAAACACAAGGCAAAAAAGGCTGCAGTGGAAACTAGCTTGAAGGCCATCTCCTCCATCTGTTACATGAAAACAGCTTACTGACACACTACCTTTCAGCCAGTCATTTCCTGTCTGTTTTTACTAGGTGATTATCAGTTCATTCATTGAAAACTTAATGTACTCACTTTGCTTAAACTGTTAGGGTTCCTACACTTTCACACTTAAACTAAACCATCCATCCATCCCTTTCTATTCAGGGTTGGGTTGTAGTGGCAAAAGGTTCAGGAAATAAACCCAGAAATCCCTCTATATAGTGACACTCTCCAGCGCCCCTGGCGGTATCCCAAGGTGTTCACAGGCCAACAGCTCGATTCTGAGCTCCCCCAGAATCATGGAACTCCTCCAGTGTTGAACCCAGTCACTCTATAGCAGAAGCTCTTTACAGCTCTGAGTTTCTGGGATCTCATTCTTTCAGTCATGATACATACCTCATGAGCATAGGTGATGGTTAGACCAATAAAGTGAGAGAGTTACCTTTTGGCTTATGTCCTTTTTCAGCCCGTAAGGCTGGAGCCTTCTTTGGACAGTTTACTTGGACATAATACTGTCGAAGCACCCAATGTCTTGGACATTTAGTGTCTGTTTTGCAATTCTGAGTTCATTTCATTTGCAGCTGAGTTATTTATTTCGAGGTTCTCCAGTTCAGTTGTTACCCTTGGTTCTCCTTGTTTCAGCTTTCTCAGTTATTCAGTGTGATTCACACCTGTCATGCATCTGCTACTTAAACTCAGCTGTTCACACACAGTAATCACCCATGCCTGCTTTAAATAATCATCTGCTTCTCTTGCCAGTTGTCAGATGTTTGCTGGCAGTTCCTTGCCCTGTTCTTAATTTTGGTTCCACTCCTTGTAACCTTACAGATTGTTACCCATTGTTGTCAGTATATTTAGTTTTTTTTGTTGTTTTGTTATTTTCCTATCTTGTCATCCCTTTTTTAATTTTATTTATTTATTTATTCACATTCAGCTGTGTCCTGGTCTACTTTTTTGCTCCACTGGAAACTAATATCTGAACACTGAATGAGCCTGTGATTAGTTTTTGTCTTGCACATATTCTTTAACTAAAATATAAAGTACCTATTTTTCTAAACTTAAACATTTCTTAGTATATTGCCTATGTAATACCATGCGCTTAAATGTCTTGGTTAATGTAGGTATACTGTAACACTGTTTATATGCTGTAAGTATATTTTTTAAATACTGTCAGATTATTTCATTTGAATTAATCAGTTTATGTATTCATCTTTTGATTTATTAGGTGGTTTTTGTATCTTTTTAACTTGTAGTTTATATATTTTTTGCAGCTAGATCAAAAAAAATTAATCCTTAAAAATAGTCTGTTTAATATGAACCTTGTTTTGCTTTAAATCCAGTAAAAGTGCTGTTCCCATTTATACACGTAATTGTTTACTTTACTTTGTTCCCCTTTTAAATGTGTTGCACACATTAAATTACTTTATTAAGGCTTCATTACATGATTTAATTCTGTATTTTAATCAGTGTTTTTATTGTTGATTACTGTTGTAGGCTGCATGTTTAATATTTTACAGTTTCTTTAGAGGAAGGGCTACTTTTTAATCATCCCACATTCCCTTATTTCTCTGTGACCTTGTCAAAGTAGATATCAGGCTCTGTCTGTTTTTGATAGTTTAAAATATTTATCATGATTCATATTAAAGGCAGATCACACCCTTAAATCATTAAAGCAAAGCCGATTCATTTGATTTTAGGGGCTTCCTGTAACCCTTATGCTTTTTCATTAACTCAGGATGGCAGGGAGAAGATTAGGTCGGAACGAGGGTAGCAAAGAGGGCAGGGAGTAAAAGCTGATTCCGAATATTTGGACACCTTTGCAGATCATCTCTTCTATACATTCTGCGGTATATCATCATGTATGACACACATAATAAGTCATGGGGAGCTTTAATTTAAACATTGTCAGTTTCTGCCATTTTGTTTCTTTGTTTCTATGTGTCAAATGCTTGGTTAGCGTTTCACGTTTTTTCCTCTTTGGTAATTGTCTTTACTGCAAAAGCAAAGCACAATTAGTTCTGGGATGAAGAGTTGCTCTGAGCTTTCCATGACCCCTAACAATATCTAATCAATTTTGTGATGTGTTCTTTTTCCCTCTAATTAATTAAATGGAGATCAAAAAGTTGAGATAGAGCCAGCTCTTTTTAAATGAAGATGAAACATTCCCTGTCACACATACTTTTTCATATACGCACTTATTATAAACTCATAAAATTCACTCGCATGCGTTTTCTCACACACTCGCCAGGCCTCCTGCTCTCCAAACATGCAGTCTTATGTTTATTTATGATATGCCAATATAGAGACTTCAAAGAACTGACCACCGCTCACAAAAAAAGCCCTCCCTGAGGTCATCTGTAAAATAGTCATACTGTTCTCCAGTAGAAACAAGAACTCAACTCCAACTTGTTCAAACCAACAACTGGACAGAGAGAAAAGAAATTTAACCACAAAACAATCTTTTTAATGCTGCTCATGATGCAACTGTGATGACAACCGTGTCTGGAGCTTTGATTCAGAACGCTCCTTGAAGGAAAAAAAATATGACACTTACAACCACATAAAAGAGAGTCTGAATTCTGCACGTGTTTTTGATGCAGTTCCAAAAATTCTACCATTAATGATGTCTGCACACTTTGTTCGCCTATTTTCAGTCACTGTTTTTGATATAAACAAGCACATTTGGTAGTTGGCAGCCATTTGCAATTTTTTTTAAGGACACAATAACCATTGATATGAGAAAAAAAAAGAATTAGTTGCTTATATATTATAAGCAACATTTTTTCCCTCTCATATCAATCGTTATTGTGTCCTTAAAAATAAAAAATGTAAGCACACTTTGTTTATATATATATATATATAAATTTATACATATTTGTTTGTATGTATATATCATGACATTGGAATGAGTACCTTACTGAATTGATCTTGCTCATGGAGGTAATTATTACTTCACTTTGAGATTTTTCAGAATGAGAGGTATGCACAATGACTCCGGTTAACAGTTTTAACAAATACTGTATTCACTCTTAAGTGTTTTAATGTGTGTCACGATTAGATGTGTGATTAGAATGAAGGCACAAGACTGTGTAGGCAGCTAACAGACACTAAAAATATAATACATTCTCTAATGAGATGTTTGCAATCAAATTGTGAATTAGTCATACATAAAATAATTGAGCAATTTTGAATTTAGATCAGATGAAGAGTCAGAGACTTGCCATAAGGAGATACTGCAAGCTGTGATGCTGTTGAATGTTTACATTCATGTGCTAATTTTATTCATATACATAAATTTAAATTCAGATTCAGTTTGTGTTCTGTTTAAGGTGAGCTCCATCATAGTTTCAGTTATTCTAATAAATGTAATTACTTGTAATCATCTTCACTTCATTTTCATCTTTGCGTTTCAAGTTTATGACACCTCTTTAGCAAGATTCACTTAGGGTATTAGATGCCGATTGTTTTTAATTGATTGATCAGCTGTTTGAAGTCAGTTATGAAAATAGATTTTTATATTTACATTTACAGCTACAAAAATACTTAAAATGAACCTTAAAATCATCAGTGAAATGTAATGCTTTGCTTGACATTGTGTTCCTAACAACAGAAACACAAGATGGTTAGGTAAAAATGATAGCACTGTATTTCCATTTGTGTTAGGCTGTTGCACAAATCAACAGGGTGCAGAAGCAGCAGCAGGTTTGAGCTGTTTACTGGAAGCATTCACCCAGAACAGCTGACAGGAGAGTCATTTATAGCTTGAACCGTCCGATGGGAACCCAGAAGCCACATTAGCTTCCTATCAGCATCTACACCTTCCACATGATCACAACACGTCCTCACTGCAGCGCCGCTCCTGCTGCAAACAATAAACTAATGCTGTTTTGTGTGTGTTTGTCTACCTTCCTGTTCTACCACCGAGCAGAGGGGAGTCTGTTTTTCCGAACAAACAATCCTGGGTGCTTTGCCCGGCAGATACCTGCATTTGCTTTTTTTTTTTATTTTTTTTTTTTTGCATTTGCATTTGCATTTGCTCAGCACTCGCTGCTATCAACACAAATCAGCTCCCCCCCGACTGAGGGAAGCTGCTGAAAATAAGCTGAGGTATAAAGTTCAATCCAGAGCAATGTACACAGATTTGTGATGAGATTCACGCTGACAAACTAAAATAATTTACCAGTTTTTACGGCAGCTTAGGTGAATACCCTTTAGGGTGATGTAGTATGAGTAAAAGTGCATTGAAGATTAGTTTTGTGGTTTTAGAAACAGGTAAAACTTTAGGAAACTGCTAAATGAAAACTAAATGCCTATCACTTTTTGAAGGAATGCATATCTCTGATTGCCTTTCATGCCAGAGTTTTACACTATGAACAACTTATGTTCAGAAATTACAAAGTTGTAGCCATTTTGGTCAAACCTTGAAAATATCATTATGCAGAATCTCATACATGATTTGTTAGCACTTGGAGTACGTGTTGTGAATGACGTTCAGCTACTACCACACCAAATATTAGCTCAATATCAGTAAAATTGACTGAGTTAGAGCCATTTTTGTGTTTTTAAGGCCAGCTTGCTGTGGCAGCCATCTTTGAGTTGACTCCAAATGTTAAGTCAGATTAGTCGTGTGTAATCAGATGTGCATCCAGTGGTTACTTTTTCCAAGTTTTGTTAACATTTGTTCAGTGGTTCATGAGATACTTTGGTAAAAGGCAAACGTGCAGACAGTCAGAGAAATAGGCAAAAACATGATTGCCTGCTTTTGCCTTTTGGTGGCAGGCTTCTGTTAGCTTCCTTTGATTAAAAGTTGGTTCAGCCGACTAGCGCCAGATGCTAGGTTGCCACAACACCTGCATCCTACTGACGATAAAACTCCTCACACATTGCATTTCCAAATATGTGGTAAACCGTAATGTGTTATAATTTTAAGAAACCCATTTTTGAATCAATCAATCACCCCATCATAGTCAGTAGAAGGTAGTTGGTGGAGCATGGTGTACAAAATACACAACCCTTAGTACTTTTTCATTAAAATTACTGTGAAATGCACTGCAAAATATGATAATTAAGAAAAGACTTCAGATGCATACGTAATCAGGCAAAACATTAAGTCCTATGGCACTCTGATGAAAAGCATGTGTTTTAATGTTTAATAATTTCAGTCAGTTTAAACTTAGTTTTCTTTCTTGTATGATTTTATTTTGAGTAAGCCCTTTAGCACATCTCCCTAATTCAGGATCAAAAGAACATGGTAGAACACCTCATTCTCATAAGCTTTATGAAGTCAGTAATTAGTGTTTGATAGTTGAATCATGCCTGCCTGAATATTTTGATAAATTTATGTTGTTTAAATCCTATTATGGTTATATGTATGCTGTGTTGACTTGAGCTTCCTTTAAAAAGTCATTACAGATTCATTTGTAATCCAAACTACGCTCAAAGCTGTGCAAAAAACATCAGAAGGATTTATTTTAACACCAAAGTCAAATAATAGTGTACAACCTGAAGTTCTGTTCAGTCTGATATTGTCTGAATCACCAATGCAAATACAATAGTTGTATGTGAGTATGTTTTTTTTAACATAAAATAATCCAGTTTGTGACATTAGAACATTCCGACATAAAATATTTCTTGGTGTATGCAGAACTATAGTTGCAAATCTGTTTGACATTTGTGCAATATATGCTGCTAAGTAACCTTGCTTAGTTTCATCTGTGCTAGTTTCAAATAATATTTTGAGGTTTTTAAGTAATTAAAAAAGTAGCATTCCTATAATGCATATTACTCCC
>NC_051434.1:4463844-4551052 GCF_001649575.2 Kryptolebias marmoratus | reverse complement strand
CACACACACACACATCTGTAACTAAAATGAATCTTTCCTTCTTATTAAATAGTGTGTTGTCTGTGAGTGTTTGTGAAAGTGGGCTATGAGTGGCATGTTGTTGACACATAATCAATGTTGTGTGATTGGCTGGTGACCCATCAGCAGCAGGTTGTGCAGGCTTGTTGTCCTGATGACCAGACTTACGAAAGATAGAAAATTACAGTGAGGCTGGAAAGCCTTTTATTTGCATGCCTTTATGCTCACATTTATACGAGAACCAATTTCAGTTTAAAACCTTTTGAATTAAGACACTTGTGGAAAGTAAAGACGTTTTGCTCAGTCTAAAAGGCAGTTTCCATGACTGCACAAACAGCATTCTTCTTTGACTGTATTTGAATCAACAAATGTAAAATACATTGTAAAATAGAACTTTGAGAGGAAAAACAATGGTTGATTGGGACTTGACCATTTGACTGGAACATCTTGAACCTTTGCAATTCTACAAACTCTTATTTATAAGCTTACATATGCAGATAAGGCCCTAAGAAAGAACAGTGCTCCAAATGAAAAGACCCGTGTGTCAAGGGAAGCCAATCATTGAAAAGTTCTTCAGCCTAAAATTGAATACTCTTCAGGCTACTGTGAATGAGGCTTTCAAGCTAGAGTTTCACACTAGGATCCTCTTATATTGAGAAATTATGGAGTTGTAGCTGTTTTGGCCAAACTTTGAAGATCCATTATGCATAATCACATAAAATACCATAAGACATCTTGCTCAGAGCATGTGTTGTGAATAACTTTAAGCTACTACCTAATCAAATTTTAGCTCAATATCTGTACAATTGTTTGTGATATAACATTTTTGTGGTGCCTAATGTCAACTAGACGTGGCAGCCAAAAGTAAAAAAAAAACTTTTCTGCAGTCAGACAAATCAAAATTTGAAATTGTTTTGGAAACCATGAATGCCACAATGTTTATAGACTGTTGTTAAAATAAGGAGGATGCTTCACAGTGCTAAGCATTGCCCAGTCTAACTTTTTTGTAATGTGTTCAATCTTTATCATGTTTACTGTGTTCTATTGTGGATAAATTTTGGGTTTGTGAAATTTGCAAAATATGGCTATCTATATTTGTTTACATTTTACACAATGTCCTGACTTTTTTGGACCTGCAGTTGTAATAAAGTTATTACTTTATGTTTTTTTTGTTAAGTATTGAAGACTTTGGGACACTTTATATTTTTAGGAATAGGAATAACATTGTGTAACCCAAATGAATGAAGGATTTTGCTGCTGAAAAACGTTCTTAAAAGCTCCTGCAGACTCATCTTTAACCATGACTATAGCTCTTTGGGGAGCCTGTGAGTTGGACAAGCTGATTAAGTTGCGTTTTTCTTGACCAATGGAGTGCAGCGACAGACAATTAGGACATGGATGTGCCGCTCGCTATGGTTGTTATTTCTCAGGCCCAATATGACCCCCGGGAAAGACTTGTGCAGGACAGAAGGGAGGGGTGAAGTTATAGTTTGCCCAGCATGCTGCTCATGATGGCATGTTTGATCTATTGCCTGCCACATCCCTCCTTTACTACCCCCCCTTCTCACTCAGTCATACCTTGGCTGTTTGAGCACCAACAGCACACATACTGTATATTAACCACCAGCATCCAATAGATGTGATTCGCAGAGGTAAAAATAACCATGCCCCTCCACCCCTTCAACCTTCTCCATCTTTCCATCTGTGTAACCACACGTCTCCTCTTCCTCTCGGTCTCCCCGCCACCTGCTTCTGGGCAAATCGGTAAGTATATCAGTACACCTGCACCTCCGAGGGTTAGAGGTTCTCGCTGCAGGTAAATAAACACCAAAATGTCACATGGCGTTTCCTGTTCGACAGCTGTGGGTAAATGTTATGCTTGAAAATTGTAGAAATGAGACAGAACTGATTTTTTTTTTTTTTTTTTTTTTAAGAAATCCAAGGATTTTTTCAGATAAAGGTTGATTTTCCTGCTTTCATTTGTAATTGCAAAAAGACAATGCTGTTTCTATGACAGACAATGGCTAATGCAAGTCACAATTTTCATAATTTCCTCACAAAACAGCCTACTTACTGACTTGAAGTTATTATTTCATGAATTTTATATTTTCTAGAACATTTATTGCCCAAAGGCAAAGCAGCAATAATGTTTTTGCCAGTATCTGTCTGTGTATGTGTGTGTTTGTTTGCAGTGTTCGTTCTAACAAGCCACTGAATGTACATTTAAATCTGATTGATGTTTGGATTGACCTTTATTCAAGATGGCCTCTACAGCTAAGCAAATTGCAGACAGAAAAATGCTTTTAAACCATCCAGTTTTACAGATAATGTGTTAAAACTTGGTGTAGCTGTAGATGAGAGTCGTCCCAATGCACACTGAGCACCAACTGAAATCACAACATCTGTCTGCAAAATATCTTTTAAACCAGTGTAAATATTAAGAAAACTTTCAGGAAATAATCACAGAATGTGTGAAATTGTGCATTATTTTATTTTCAAGGTTTGACAAAAACAAAGCTATAACTCTATCATTTCTCATTATAAGATGATATCAATTTAAAACGTTGGCATAAAAGGCAGCGAACAATATGCATGCCTTCAAGTAATGTTGAAACTTAGATTTTTATGTTTTTTTAACTGTTGTGTTGGCTGCCTTTTATTTAAAAAATCTTTTCAACTTTAATGTTTGTTTGTGATCATAAATGATGATTTAGGAAACACTGCATGTTGGTCAGAGGAAGAAAAATATATAAATAAACTGCTCTAAATGTAATTTTTGGTCTTTTAATGTAAAATAGTGGTACAAAGTAAATTCAATAGGCAAACAGAGTGTCAAGTAAAGCTCACCTCACCAAACTGATTTATTCTCTCCCACAATGCTCCTAAAATGCCTGAAAAGCCTCATTTATAGTCCAGGCTTTTCCTCGTGGACTTGACAGCATGACTATGAAGTGTATTTGCATAATGCCTGCCTGGTGGCCAGTTTGGCACACTCTGAAAACAAAGAGTGAGAATCTGCCTCAAACTCTGACCAATCAGAGAAGACGGCACTCTTCAGGCAGGAGTTGGGGTGAGGGGCGGGGGCCATGAAAATAACATAGGCCCAAACAGATTAATTTAAATGAAATGTGAAAAGAGTACAATTTTACAGTACCTAATATGATTTCCTATTGCCAAAAAATGTGTGTGTGCATGTTCATTTTTCTGTAGAGTTAGCAAAATATCTCATTAACCAATGGACAGATTTTAATTAAACTCTACAACTGATTAACTTTTGTCTGATTAAGATGGCTGCTACAGCTACACAAACTATGCCTTTTTAACCATAGTATAAAAACAGACAATATTACAGATGTTGACCTATAAATCTGGTGTGTTAGTAGTTGAAACTGATCTCCATAACATGCTCTAAGCACTATTTAATAGCACCAGATCTGTGTTTAAAATGTTGCCATTAATTCCTTCAGGTCAACTCTGTATTTGTTAGCAAACTGTCTCATGAACCACTGGACAGATTTTTAAAAAACTTTCAAAAATAAATCATAGGGTTTACATTGGGACGTCCCTCCCCCTTTAAATGGAGGAATTTGTCTATTTTTATTAATAATTTGTTTTCTTATTCCAAGGCATACCAGAAGTAGTGGCACCCAGGATCTGCTAGGGCCCAGCATCTCCTGGTGATAAGAGCAGCCATGCTCCCAACACACCGGAGCATGGCTGCTCATGCCATAACTTCTTCGCTCAGCTCTGCTTTCGGGCTGGTTCTTGCCCGACTCTTGCCTGATCCTCCTGGCTTTCTTTTGGAGCAGTCCTGGCTTGATCTACCTGCTTTGTTGGTGATGCCAGCTGCCACAGGGCTGCCTGCCTGCTTGTTTGTTTTTTGTTTTTTGCCCTATAAAGAGCCTAATTATTTTGCATGTCCATGTCTCCCTATCTTTTGTTAGGACTTAATATGCCAGGTCGTAACAATACCTACAACTGATTAACCTTTGGAGTCACCTTAGCCAACTAAGTTTAGAAAGCAAAAAAAAATGGCTACAACTGGTGTAGTCGTAGCTGATACAATGTCTCACCTTGTATACCAAGCACTAAGCTTTGCTTAAAACTTTGACATTAACAGTTTGTGTCAATGTAGTTCGTATGTTAGCAAAATATCCCATAACACAGCAGACTGCTTTTAATGACACTCTCAGAATGAAATATATGGATAGGCATCTTCATCAACTTCATTAACTTTAGGTGTCAACCTAACCCAAGATGGGCGCCACATCTGATCAAGCATGAACGAAGGAGTCAAATTTATCAATATTGATCTAAAGTTTGGTCTTGCAATAGATAAGAGTCATCTATAAAGTCATTTATAAAGATTGACTGCATCTATAGCTTCATTCCTTCTCATCATAGGAGGATCTTAATCTAAAATTAGGGCATAAAATTCACCAGGAAATATGTATTTCTTCAAAGAATGCTACAACTTTTACCTGGAAATTAGATCAAGAATAATCTCACCTTGAAGCTTAAAAGTTAAAAGGTCATGCAATGTTATGTGCATGTGCTGCAAATCTGAATACCTATCCAGCATGATCACATTTTCAGAAAAAGCCATTCACAGATTCAGATATGAAAAAACAACTGATATGCACAAACAACGTTGTGTCAATGTTTTATCAATGTTTTGTTTTGATAAACAGGATAACAATTCAATTGTTTCTTAAGATTAAATAAATGCATGGTAAGACATGCTGTGACTGTTTTTGTGCTGCACATAAAATCTCACCAAAATTATCTGCAGTCAGCTTGTCCTTCACAAACTGTTTATTTAATGAAACAAAATGAACAGGAGTCCTCCACTTTAAAGAGACATTCGTATTCCAAAACAGAAAATCTGCATTGGCCTGCTGCGTAAAGAGATTCTGGCAAAATTCAACACGGTGAGCTAGGAATAATGTGACAGTCTGTTCACTACTGGCAGCAAAACAGAGGATGAACACAGCTGTGAGGACTCTGAAAACCAGCAACCTGCATGTTCAGTCTCACAGCTATTTTCACTGACTGGTTACCTGGATGTCTACAAGGAGCTTTGCCAAAATAAATACAATTCCCGTCCCGTTTTGACCTAACGGCTGTGTCCTGGGGTGAGGAAGAAGAGTCAAGGTAGTTGTTTAGCTCTGTGGGGACACAGCCATTGATTTCCAAGTGCCTTCACAGGCTCCTTCCTCATTGAGATGAACGCCTCTGCCAAGGCCACTGATGATAATGAGAAAAGGAGGAGGAGGAAGGACAGTATGGTCAGACCTTTGGGAAATCAGGCCATAATTAAAAGGCCAGAGAAGCCCTGAGCAGATGGCAACATGGAAAGGAGAAAAGAGGAAAAATCGAGGAGGAGGAAAATATATTGATAAAAAATTAGAATAACTGTTAGAGAAAACATGAAGGAGCAGGAAGGAAGGCTGAGATTGGAATCAAAGAAAATTAATTAAAGAAGAAGTAAAATAAATGTACTAAAAGGGCTACAAGGGAAAAATGAGGTAAAAAACAGGACACATCACAGTAAAGGAAATTGTGAAATAAAGAAGAGGAATAATATAAGAAAGAAAAGAAAAAAAGACAAAAGAGAGATGAGAAAATCAGAACAAAAAGAAGAAGAGGAAAAAGAAATGGATGGTAAAAAAAATGTTGGGCGTAGATAAGGAAGGGACAGAAATAACAGAATATAATACAACTGAGCAGAAAGTAAAAAGACAGAAAGAAATTAGAAGAAAATGGAGACCCAGAATAGAAAGATGAGATAAGGGACAAAGAGGATGAAAAAGGAGGAGGAGAGAGCGTGAAGACTGAGACGAGTTATTATTGAGCAGAGAGATGTCGGCATCACAGCATTTGACACATGGATCTCAACAGACATCACTGTTGCTGACACTTGAACTTATCAATGAACAAATCATGAGTTTAATGCGCCTGAATCATTTTTACTAAATCAAGGGAACAAAACAAACAAACAAACAAAAACAAAACATGCAGCTTCGGTTAGGCCCAGAAGGGAACATAAATACATAAAATACAATATATTTTAGTCATTTCAACCTCGCTTACAGGTGGAAAGAGCATTTTAGGAGCCCCCAAATGTTTTTTATTTAAAGCAGTGTTTGTGTGGACAACCTAAATGCAACCTTTTAAAAACAATGATGGGAAAGATAGAATCAATGGCTGGATCAAGCTTGTCTCTTCATTCTCTGCAGTACACCCAAATTCACCTCGAACGAGACACTGGCCTGCTGAATTTGCTCTAATCTCCTCCAAATGTATGATTCCTCCTCACTATGTCAGCTCTAATTGGTCATTACAGCAGCCTGGTGTCAGGGCACAGCCACAGTTTAGGCTGAACTTTTAGCCTAGCTGATTAGCCAGCATTAGCCACATTGAAGACATGGGTGAACAAATCTGTTTTTTTCTGAAATTGTAGAGTTCCTGTGTGTCATTGACTTAACAACAGGTGAAGTGTTTCTGCACTTTGTCCACTGATGTAACTCTGCAGGCTCAGAAAAGGCGCAACAAAGAATGTGAATTAGGCTCATGCAAGGCACTACTGTATGTTCTGCAGTGGTTTCTGGAACAATAGTTTTGACATATATTCAAGAAAGAATAGTAATGCCAAAATTACAGGGAAGCATTCAGTAACATCTGCACTTGGTGATCCATTCAAAAGCAGAGAGCTGTGTGCAGGTGGGTGTAAATGCACTCAAGATGCATTGAGATCAATTTACTTAGCTTACATCTGAAGCTGTCAAAAGCTGTAAAATGCCACATGTTTTGACCAGCAGGAACACAAATGTGCTTTAATGCACACTGCACTGAGTAACTACCAACCTAAGAGAAATGTTTGCTGCTAACAGCATCAAAAAGCACATTTAAATTAAAGGCCTAGCATTCCTTAAGGAACACCTATCTCATGCCACCCTTCATGCCAGAATTTTAGACATGTTGAGCAATGACAGCTGTAGCTATTGTGATCAAACCTTGAAAATAACATTAGGTGCAATCTCATGCGATATCTTGTGTGATTTGTTGGTGCTTGGTGCAGGTGTTGTGAATGACTCAGCTACTATCACACCAAATTTTAGTTCAATATCTGTAAAATTCATTGAGGTATAGCCATTTTTGTGTTGCTTTAACATGGCTGCTTTTCGTTACACAGTGTTATTTTTAAACTAATTCTAGCTTCAGCTAATATAACCCTGCTTTGCAGAGTAATGGTAACAATTGATTTCAGAAATCCCAAGATGACAATGAATAAATTCAATACGAGATGCTCCAAAATGAAGGAAGCATCAAGGTAGCAACATTAATCTTTTATTGCAAGTTATTATTGCCAACAAATCCAGATCAGAGCTTAGCTCAAGAACAGGATGATTCTGGCTGTTGGGTACTAACAAAACGATGCTACAAAAGTGTGGGATAATAATAAAATAAAATAAACAGTTTGTCCATGTAAATGTGTTCAAACAGATGTGAAGAGGCTAAGGCTTTAATTAAATTGCTTCTTGTGTTTGCTGCTGCACCCAGACTGTCGTTTTGCTGCCTGTTTATTTTCATGTCAATAACACTGAGGGGACTGAACACAAACAGCAACAACCTGTCTCTGAATACACTCTATTAACTTTGAGCAGAGCTGTGACTCAGAGCGCCTGATTTGCAATTTACCAGTTGCTGGGGGCCAACAGCAGCTACATTCATTAACAACGGCACTAACGCAGCAAATACACACAACAGGCTTCTCTGGCAGCCTAGCAACAATGTACCTGATTGGGATAATTACACACTATTATATTGTTGTATTCAGACCACAAGTCCTGAATTAATGAACTGAAGTGTTCTTTGCCTTTGAAAATCACACCAAAAGACTTTAAAGAAACACATTCAGAAACCTTCAGGAGCTTCCTCCAGGAATGTCTTAGAAATGCCAGGGGCTTTGACAAATAGGACAGTGTTTGACACCCAAGGAAGGGAAATGGGGTTTCAAAATATAGCTATAGCGAAATACAAACATAGAAACTTTTCTTTCTTTTCTTTTTATTGTCAGTTAAATGTTTTGTTTACTTAATCATTTCTAGACACGTTATTTGAATGTCAAGCATCAATTCAGAGGGCTGAAAGGACACATCAGAATTTAAAGGCATAGTGTTTATTGAAAGAATGCATATCGCCTGCTACCTTTCATGGCAAAGTTTTAAACTAAGATCATCTTATGCTGAATAATGATGGAGTTGTAGCTGTTTTGGTCAACCTTGATAATAACTTTATGCACAATCTCATACGATATCTGGTGTGATCTGTTAGCAATTAGAGTACAGTATGTGTCGTAAATGACTTAATATCTGTAGGTTCATGGCGGTATAGCCATTTCTGTGTAATCAATTAGCTGCAATAATCAATCAGTTAACAGCTAGAACTGTTAAATAAAAGGTATATAGTGGTTTTTGGTCAACTTAGGATTGGTTAAAAGTTGTGAATTAAACCCATCAGTGTCATTTAAGAACTGTCTTCTATGTACCACTTGAAAGATTAAAAATGTTTTTTAATACTAACAAGTAAAAGAATATTTGAGAGTTAATTTATTGAAACGTTTTGATATCAAGTGTAATGGCAGCACATGCAGCCTCTCAGCCAAAAGCCTCTCTGCCAGTCGAGGTGAATTTACCGGCTGCCAGGTTAGCGAAACATGCTGGGAATCTAAAAAAAAAAAAAAGAAAGAAAAAGAAGATCCTGTGTTGAAACTAGATATTCAAAGTGTAGCACACTGGATGTGTTGTTGGAAAAAAGGTCTGGAGAGAATTACAGCTATCTGGGTTGAAGATGATTGAAAGGAGAGCTTTATCTCAGCTATAGGTCTTTGAACTGAACAGGGAAGAGAGCAGCTGGAGTGATATCTGGCATGTGATGCCTGTTTTACACTGTAAAGGATAACTTTGCTGTTTTGTGAATGTCCTCAACTCACTGATATCCAAATTGTTCCATTCATTGGTGGAATCATTAGATCTCATGCATGTAGCATCAGGATACCACTGTAGCCAGCTTCATAAAATAATAATCGTGTTGTTTTGTAACCACGAGGGTTTGATTATTGCCTGCTAAAATGAAAGGCAGAAGATCAGTAAGAAACTTTAGAAGCTACCAGTCATCCTCACTTATTGGAGAACTGTAACAAAATTAAAGTTACTAATTGCAAAAGATGAAATCAAACGTAAAGAAATGTTATTAAAAATAAATATTAATCTCTGAAAGAGCTGAAACCAAAGCCCACTGCTTTTTAAGTGATTGTTTTCCAAGAGCATCAAACATTGTTTGATTCATTTAACCAAAGACTGGAACCATAGGCTGTAAAAGAAGAGAAATACCATCCTAAATGTCATCAGGCTGGACACTATAATTTGCTATCTACAGACAAGAAGTGGCATAATTACAACAGGGTGCAGGGAGGTGCTAATTTATCAGCTTGCTCACTTTAGAAAATACTCCATCAATCGGCAAGGCAATTTTAAAATAGCATAACAGCATTTGTGAAGGTGTTAATACTTTTTAAAATATTATTTTTCACTGTGATATAAATATTCTTCTATAATATAAAATATAAGCTTTAAAACAAAATAGAATAATATCAGAAACAGAGTATTTCTTTATGGAAAAAAAGCATTGTCCTGTCTTGTCAAGCTGAAGCAAATCTAAGAAGCATGGATGTGTTGTTTAAAGCCGCCCACCTGTCTTCACCTGCAGAGCCAACGCAGGGCGATCCTCGCGATGCAAGTGACAAATTACATAGGAATGGAGATCTACAATGATGTCTCCCAGTGAGAAGCAGAACTTTCTGGCCTCCTGCTGCTCTCATTATGTGTGGTTGAACATAAAACAAACACAAAGAGGTGTGTTAAACACTAAATGTCTTGTTCTCTCTGTTTATAAGACTTTACCTCCTTTTACTCCCTTCTGGAAGCAGCACATTCGTCCCTAATGTAATTATGAATTATGAAATACCAAATGAAGTCAATACATATTAAAACGTCTCTATAAATGGGAGGAAAATGCAATGAGTCTTCTGTGTGCTGAAACAAATTGGCACATAGTTTTAATTTCCTAATGAGGTTATTAAATCAGACAGCAATTCATTAACTTAAATGAGTTCTTTACTTTTTTCACTTGTTTCAGAAGACATTAAATTATTTTTACATTATTCAGGATAAACCTAAGTTGAAATGAACAGTTCAGTAAACATCTTATTGCACAGTGAAATGTGCTTTCATCATATATACTGTACGTATGTTGTATTTTTACAATCCCAATTCTGAACATGTTGGGACATTCTGTAAAATGTAATTAAAAACAGAATGTGATAAATGATAATTTATTCAAAATGAAACATAGTAAACATATTAAATGTCAATGTCAAATTTATTTGTATAGCACATTTAAAAACAACAGCAGTTGACCAAAGTGCTTCACAATTTATGCCAACTGTCATAACATGAAAGAAATAATAAAAATAAAATAAAATAATAAAACCAGCATTCGTGAATGGCACAGTGAACTGTGTTTACAGACAATAATTTGTGGAGGTGTTCCTGAGCACATGCAGTGGTGTCCGGAACAGAATCAGTCCTGTCTTTCATTCAGTGCTGCTTGAGGGCCCGGAGATCATGAGCAGCCAAATGCCTTGGCAGTCTTATTGTTTGAGCTCAGAAATTTCTCCAGATTTTTTAAATCTTTTGATGGTATTATGAACTGTAGATGATGGGATACTCCAAGTTTTCTGTTGAGGAACATTATTTTGAAATTGAACCATTTTTTTGATACAGTTTCTTGCAGACTGGTGAACCCCTGCCCATCTTTATTTCTAAGAGATCCATCTACTCTTAACTGCTTCTTTTATATCTGCTGCCAGTTAACCTAAGTTGTTGTCTTCTAGCTGCAGCCATAAAAGTTATTTTTTTCTTTTTAAATTGTACAACTTATTAGGTTCAACATTTGATTTGTTTACTCTGTTCCGCTGTCAATATAATGTGTTTTTATGAGAGTTGCAAATCATTACATTTTGTTTGTATATAAATTTTTTTACAATGTCCCAAGTTTTTTTTAGAATTGGAGTTGTATTTATTTATTGTTCTTGTCTTCGTTATTTTTTTCCTAAAAATAGCACATCTGAAGATGGGCATTGCAAACAAGCTTGGGCAATAAGTGATTTAGTGTACAGCGTTAATGCCAAAACTTTGACCTTGAAAATAAATACATAAATGCAAATGGTGTGTTAATTTACTGCCATTAACTGTACAACACTTTAAGCACTTTATTGGTAACTTTCTCAGACACATCATAGTTTTGAGTTTTACAATTCCAGGTTTGTAGATACTACTTTCATCTCAGTAAATGGATGTCAGGAGCGTTTACTCCCAAGTTCTATACCTCACCAGTGATCTACTCCTTTTTTGTCCCCAATCAGCAGCCATGTAAGTGTGTGCCACGTGTGGTGCAGAAAAGCTGCAGGTGGCTGCTGCAGGTGTGGCACTCCTGTGAGAAACTGACAGAAACCAAATTCATTCTGACAAGAAACACACAGGAGAACAGACACACACGCATGGTAACACATCAAAGAGAACATGAGAAATTTCTGCAGTTCAGACCACAAACATCCACCATGCATACCTCATGTGCCTGCAGCACAGCTGGGAAACAACTCAAGGGGCTCTAACAGTGTGTGTGTGGGTGTGTGTGCGTGTGCGTGTGTGTTATGGAGCTGGTCAGTTGCTCCTTCCATGTTCTGCTGTAAAGCAGTGAGCAGTGCTGTGATGCTTCACTGAACAGCAGTGACAAAGCAGCTCTCTAACAGTGTATTTCCCCTTTTTGGTTGTTGGGCAGTAGTAAACGTTCAGAAGCAGTGTGTGTGCATAGGGGGAGAGGGTGGTGTGTGTGTGTGGGGGGGGGGGTGCTTGAGAAAATGCAATTATGTTCATTTTCTATAGTTCAAATATGAAGATTAAAGAAGGAGAACCAGTCTTTTCAGACCAGATTATTACGTATTATTCATGCAACTCAAATAAATGTGGAAAATGTAATGAACTGCTAAGTAAAAGATTTACAACCTCAATGAATTACAGCAACTCTGAAAAGAAGATTTGGCCAACATTCCTGCACAATGATGCAAGAGACTGATACAGTTAAAAAGAAGACAATTATTCCTAGTCATTACTGCTAATATCACAGGATGTAGTTAGTTTTTCACACACGGTTTTCTCATTTTGGCTTAGCTTTTTGTCTCTTTCATTGTTAAGCTCGAATGGGCAACCAGAAAAGTTGTTTTTTTTTTGTGTATGTGCTACTTTGAAATCAACTGATTTATCCCAACTTTCTCAGCAAATATGGGAACAGGCTGGCCTCATGAAAAATCTCTTAATGTTTTGTGCTCTGTGCCATTTCTCTTTCACATCACTTCACACAGTGTACTTTGAAAAAATGAGACCTTCACCTGTATTTTTACAATAGATAGATAGATAGATAGATAGATAGATAGATAGATAGATAGATAGATAGATAGATAGATAGATAGATAGATAGATAGATAGATAGATAGATAGATAGATAGATAGATAGATAGATAGATAGATAGATAGATAGATAGATAGATAGATAGATAGACAGATAGAATTAGGCAAATCACAGTACCAATTTGGTGCTTAGTTCAAACATTATTTAATTTTCATTCTCTACACCAAAGAAAATTTGTCAGAAAGTTCAATGTAAACATAATCCTGTCTGTCTGACTGTTCTTCACACAACCAGACCATAAAAACACTTGTTATTGGTATTCTCTTGTGACACTTGTTAAAGCTAAACTCATGAGAGCTGACTTTCTAACCCTGTTTCTAGTAGTCCTTCAGGCATAACCCACAACAGTTTCAGTCGTTTGAAGTCGGAGCCTGGCTCATTAAATGCTGTAATGTTCATACTTGGGTTGAGTAGGGTCAGCCAAAGATTTTTTTTTTATTTTATTTTATTTTTCTGCTTGATCAACTCTGTAATCTGGACAACTTTCCATATATTGAGCTGCAGCTCCTTCACTCTATATTCTCAAGCCTCTTCTTCTCCATGTTCCTTCATACCTGAAGCACTTTTAAGAGTCGGGATCAATAAGAGATCAGGGGCTCGTGGAGGAATCGGTGTGTTTCGAGGAGAAGGTGGGGCAGACATATTTGGTGATGCGAACACAGGCGATGCTGCTCCAACATGCATAGCACGAGCAGAGTGATTCATCCATCCACAGGTTTATAATGCTCAAGCACTAATGTTTGTAGCAGGCAGAGACAGAGTTTGATAGATAATGTTATCATGGCATGGTGATATGTCTGTAAAAATAGATATGATGACATTTGCAGCAGTCTGAGAACAAATATATCATAAAGGCAAACATCGTCTGCTAGCCAGAGAACTTGTCATTCATTCATCTGGCAAGTTATGGGAAAAAACATTGAGTTGGGTTAGTATTTTATTTAGAAAGATCATTTCAACCATCAAAGATGACATTGTTTTAGAGACTTCTCCCTAGGTGCACGTAGTGCAAAGATGTCTGAGACAAACATAGGCAAGTGTACAAGAACATCTATATGTGCTGAGTAGGGCATGGATGCCACAAATTAAAGATGTGAGATATCAAAATGTTTGAAGAAATATATTTGCTAAAATCATGTGGGATTTCAAGATCCAGACTGGCAAAAAGGTGGATATTGTGATGGTCACCAAACTACAGGAGAAAATAGTGATAAATGTAGCAAGTTAAAGGGACAGAAACAAGAAAAAAGAAGTGTGACAAACATAATACCAAGGCTAAAAAAGAAAAACGGAAATGTTGTAAAAAGCTAAAGCCCTCATACTGGGAGCGTAGCTTCAGTAACAACTGTAGAAACGCTTGTCCAGAAGAGTTATCTGTTCATAGATATCTGTTACTAAATGTGAAGTTGAACACACTCACACAACACACCGCCATTACTCCACTAACATATTACATGCTTTCAATTTTATTCCTCAGTTCACTTGAAATTGATCCCCAATGTCCACTTTGGGTGAGTTATTTAACCCCGTGTTGTCCACAACTTGTTTTCTAAGCTATAAGTCTTTCCACACAAAAGCATCTGCTAAATGAATGTAAAGCACTCGCACCTAAAGAATTTCAGCTGCCTTATCATCACTCAACAGCTTTACTTTGCTGAATAGCAACACAGAAAACCAGTAGTAATGATGTAATGAGAGCTTTCTGCTGCACAACAGCCTCTAAGTAGCACTTTGATCCTTCTTATCTGGTTCATCTTGTTTGTTGCAGCCTGTTTTATTGAAAATTATTAGAATAAAACAGGGCACTTCTGTAAAACGAACACTTTCTGCTTGACTTTTACCCAGCCATTAATCCAACATAAGCCTGAACTGTGAAATTAATTCTGGCTTTAGGTCCTTTGATGTGTATCTGACATTTTCTTTTAGAATTTCAAGGAGAACTACAGTAAACTCCCCAGAGTGTGTGTAAAGGTGTCTGTTTCACCCTTTAGGCAATAACAGTAATTGTGTGAATGCTGAGTCAGCATCTCCAGTATTGTTGTCCTTTTCCATTGTTTTTTTGTTTTGTTTTCCCATACATTTATTGCAATCTAACTACTTCTGCATACTTTGTGCTATTTCAGTCATTCATACTGTATATCAAAACTTTTAGCTCTTGAGGAGATAGGTGTTGTGACTTTTGGTTTTTGTAACTTTTAGACTTTTCTAAGTATTTATCTTTCTTTACAAATATTTCCTCATAGAAAACATTGAGATCTCTGTCATGTTGGGTGGAGAAGGAGGCGAACCCAGAGCGCAGACTCATGGCAAAAATAAAAATAAACTAATTTATTAAAAAAAAAAACAAAGGCTGATGTGGAAGCAAAACCAAACATAACAAAATCCAGGAACGAGACACAAGCAAACCTGAGACACAAGACGAGAGGGACAACCAGACAACGCATGAAGCGTCAACGAACCAGCAGTGAGTGGAGGGGATGACCGGGTCTTAAAACAGAGGGTAATTAGGTGAAGTGGGCACAGGTGAGTGATAACAACTAGGATCAGGTGGAGATGGGCGTGGCAGGAAAACAAGAGACTGACGGAGGGGAAGTGAATGATGACAGGAAACAAAGACACGAGGAGCAAGAACTGAACTAAGACAAGGCTAAAATAACAGAATTAAAGAAACCATAAACTCAATACAAAAAACCCCAAAACCCCCAGTTTCAAGAACATTGTTCTCTTTAAGCTCTGATTCAGTAAAACTTGCTCTGTTTTTTGTCTTATTTTGCTAATTTTAGCTTTTAGCCAGCCTTTTGCTACTTTTAGGTTTTAGTTACATTTCTGCTACTTTTAGCTTTCTTTAGTAAATTTCAGCCAGGTCATTCAGCACTCAGCATTCAGACTGCATTTTTACAGAAAAAGCAGTTTCTGTAGCTTGAGCTGATTTTTCTTCATTCCAATAAAACAGGATATCAATATGTCCGCCTCAATTATCAGTGCCATGCAGCGTGGAGCCCAAAAAGTGGCAAAAGATGGCTGAGTCCGTTCAGCGCTCCCATCCACGGAGCTCTCTCCACCTGTGGTATGTGCAGGAAGAAGAAAGAAGGAAATATGATGGAGGATCCATAATCGTTATCTGTCTCCACCATTCCTTACTGCAGGTAATAGCATCCCCAGACAGAGGCTCTTTAGGAGGCGCAACTGATTGTAGAATTTAATCGAGTCAAGATGGATGTGGCCAACTTTGAAGGCAGAGACGGCCCAAGTCAAAGTGTCTCTGTGACAGGCTGTTTAATAGCTACGAGAAACATTCAGCAAGTTTTATACGAATGCCCCCATTTCAACCCGATTTGGCTGAAATATTTTTTTTGCAGAGTTTCAGCTGTTTATAAGTCTTCACGGGGATGAGTCACGAGAAGGAGGTAAGCTGAGGTGAACTGCCCAGAGCAAATAAAAAAATAAAATAATCAATTTGTCTTTCACATAAGCAAGATAAATAAATAATAAAATAAAATAGAAAACTAAATGATTCAGCTATTGGCTTTTTATTTTTAAATCAATTTATACAGTTGTACAAAAAATATAATTAGGATTTTATAAGTCTCATCTACAAACTAATGAAAGGTATGTGCATGTGTTTGAGAGGCTTCTCCGCTTTAGAAGTAATAAAAATATTTGAGAAAATGATGTCCATTTTCTTCTTGACTGTTTTTATACATTAGAACATTTCACTTAGAATTGTAAATATTAACCTCTATTTGTTTATTCTAACAAATTGCTGAAAATTTCATGTATTCACAATTAATATATGGAATCTCTTGAATGAGACTAAATTAAAAAAGACTATAATAAAAAATATTTATTTCTATTGAAGTATTATAATAAAAGTAAACTAAAAAAAATGACTATACCATTGTAGCCATGATTTATGATTGATTTAAAAAGTCTGGCATGCTTTTGAAGGTATTTCTGTTTTTATTATTTCATTTGAACCATGAATAAACTTTAGTAAAAACATAAATACTGTACACAAAACAAACAAAACCATATAATTGAAAAATTACCAAATTTGTAAAGCTCCTGGACTGACAGCACATTCATTCTGCACTGATGGATTTTATTTCTGCTACTGACAAAACATTTATATTCTGCTGTCACTCATTTTTCCAGATTTTTAGTTTTAAAAGCACAAAAGCATCAACAATAGAAAAACAAGTGTGTTAAAAAAACAACCTCAAGATTCCAGTCCAGCATATTGGTTCATAGAGATCAGAAGATAATCTAAAAAAAAAGCTGGTGCTGTTTTTCACAGAAAGAAAATTTGATCTGATAAATTCTTCTTGACAAAGCTGATAAAAAATGTAGACAAAGACAGGAGTCGGAACTGTGTTGTAGCTTCTCTGAAAAATCTTTTTTTTTAATTATGTAGCATATTAACATGTAAAAAAAAGAGTCATTGAACCAGAATATGTAGAAAATAAAACAAAAAGTGATTCTTCTATTTCTCTGAAATTCATACATTTTGAGCATAAGAATTTGCATAAGTTCCCACAATTGTCTGTTTTCCATCTTTAACTACATTCTGCTGCAGAAATGAATGAACCACAGCTGTGTTTGGTATGTATCCTCATGGCTAAACCAAAAAAAGACCTGTATGCTCACTGGAATTCCATAAACACATTTGGTCTGTGGTATGTTTGCAGAATCAATGCATTTCTATTACAGCTGTGTATAGGAAACAGTGTCCAATAATCTACCAATCACACCCTGAAGGAACTCATTTCAACACTCAGCTCTTTAGGATTACTTCAAATCAAAATTCACATCA
The DNA here is from genome assembly GCF_001649575.2 of Kryptolebias marmoratus. Classification (NCBI taxonomy): domain Eukaryota; kingdom Metazoa; phylum Chordata; class Actinopteri; order Cyprinodontiformes; family Rivulidae; genus Kryptolebias; species Kryptolebias marmoratus. Next base: position 4,533,630 of record NC_051434.1, on the reverse strand, counting down.
CACAAACACACACTTGCAGTCCATAACTGCACCTCAAACACACACAAATATTTGCTCATATACACACACAAACAGGGATCCAACAGCTGAATAAAACCTTATTGATTCTATTTTCCCGTGCAGGAACATTACTTCAGAGGCTCTTACTATTATCACAAGAAAAAAGGAAAGCTGAATGCAGGGTCTGACCAGACGCCCACAACGACACCCTCCGACGCGCGACAACGGGAGGAAGATGAAGAGGAGGCAGATTTAGGATGAGAAGACTCAGCAGATACTGTAGATTAGGAAAAACTGGACGAAGAAGGGACAGAGAAGAAACGTGAGGAGGAAAAACAGGAAGAGGTGTGGCAAGAGGAGCTACATAAAAGGATAAACAAAGAGAGAAGGAATATAAAGTAATGTGCTGAGAAGGAGCACACGATTTTAATTAACTTTTTTCATATGAAAGTGAAATAATTTCCATAGACATTCCAACTCTCCCCCCCCGTCTTTAAACCTTTCTTTTCTCAGTCCACTGAGTGCTTATCTTGCTATTTATCGCAAAATATCTCATGAGCCAGTGGACAGATTATAATGAAACTTTTAGAAAGTAATAATTTACGTTGCTATTTGTATGTGATTAGCTTTTGGACTCATACCAGTTCAAGATGGCCACCACAGCCAATGGATTTTAGAAAACACAAAAATAGCTACAACTCAGCCAATTATAAAGAAATGGAGCTAAAATGCGTTATGGTAGCAGCGCATACTTTGAGCATGATACATTGTGCAACATCTTTGCTCAAAATCTTGGCATTACCTGTCAGAGTCAACTTTTGTCTGTTAGCAAAATATCTCATGAACCACTGGACAGATTTCAATGAAGCTCTCAGGAAGGTATTACTGAATATACATCTCCAACTGATTAACCTTTGGAGTCAGTCCAATTTCAGATGGCTGCCGCAGCTAACTGACCTTAGCCTCCACAGAAATGACTATAACTTAGTGATTTTACAGATATTCAACTGAGATTTGGTTTGGTTGGGACTGATTATTATTCACAACACATACTTGAAGCACTAACAGATCATGCAAGATATTGAAATTTTGCACAAGATTAAACATAATGTTGTTTTCAGGGTTTGACCAAGAGTTTGAGCAGCCATTTCCCAACACAAGATGCTCTTAGTTTAAAACTCAGATAAGAAAGGAGGTGGGCGATACGCATCTGTTAAAGGAAAGGCAGCCTTTGCCTACCTATATTTTAAAATTAAATGTTTGCCTTTGTGACATTTAAAGATGTAGGGGTGGAAGAAAAAAAAGAAAAGAACTTGAAACAAAAACTGTTTGATAAAATTTAAAATGGATATTTATTTATTTGTTTATTTATTTATTTATTTATTTATTTATTTATTGCAGGAGCTATAAAATGATGCAGTTTTTTTCTTGACAGCTTGAGTTTGCAGGAAACATCCATGTGAGAAACTTTTGGGGGGTTATAAAAAAAAATCATGTTTTATGATGTCTAAGTGGATTTATGGAGCTTATCCAAGATAATCATTTACTCAGAAAGTGCACATTAAATGTCAAAATGTGTTTCATAAATCCATGTTCTGTTTTGACTCAGTGTTTTGATGTAACTTAATGCCAACATTACATTTACTTCACATTCACTCTGGAGATATTAGGAAATTTAAATCTGAGTTTTGTGTTCAATGCAAATAAAAGGCAAGAAATACAACACAAGAATTTGAGGAATTCTTTCTTGAACCTTTTTGTTTTGTAAAATTATGTAAAAGAACAAAACAAAAACAAACAAACCAAAACTAAATGTTTGGAGATACTAAACTATGATTTTTCTTATAAAATAACTTGTTTTATTTGGAATTATGTGAAGCTAACAAACTATTTTTTTATTTGCTAAAGAGTTCATGGAGCTCTCCATTCCAGACAGTGTGACCTAACTATGTGCTCAGTATGCTGACTTCCTTCACATTCAGCAGGTGATATAAAACAGCATCATCATAAAATTACAAAAGAGTAAATATTTTACACGGTTCTCAGAAGACTCTAGCACTAAGTGAAGAATGCTATCAGCAGCAATATTTCAAGGATAAATCTCTCAAAAAATTAAAAATTTAAACGCAAATATCAACACTTGCACAAAGACATGGCTTTCACATATTTCTTTGTCTGTTTTATTTTTTTATTTTTTTACACAACTATGAGCTACATACCAGTAAGTGCTATCAGCATTTATAGCTTGTTAGCACTGATGAAGAGGACAAATAAGAGAAAACAAATAATAAAAATGTTACGTTGCAAATAATTTGTTAAAATAAAATTGTGCTGTCTGCAAACATAAGAACTATAAGCTTTATAGACTAATCCTTGTAAAATAAGTGTTGAACACAGAATAGCATAACTGGAAAACTTGGCTCAACGTGGCTTTGAGCACAAACATTTGAGTCAAAGTTTTATGGACTCTAAGACCATAAAAACCTCTGAAATGGACCAGGTTTTTCATGGAAGGATAAAAATTATACACCGGGTGGAAGATTTTGATTTGTATCTCTGAAACGACTCATATCAAGAACCTATTATGTATTTCCAGTTAAAAAAAAAGAGAAAAATCAGAGATAAGAGCATGCTTTACAAATATATTGTCACCTATTGATGGAGGACTTCCTCCTTCATTTCAGCGAGTATGGATGGTTTTCCAACAGGTAGTCATTGTGTGTGACACCAGTGGATCGATGTGTTATTCAGGAAAGAAACACAAACCAGCTTCGGTAAGTGCAGAGCACTACTATCCCTCTCACCACAAATAAAAGGGACAGATCAGAACCTGTGGGTGAGGCAGCTCTCCATGAGCTGGGCTGGAAATAAGTCGGGTTTTTTCAATCATTTATGTGAACTGGAGACCTGAGCTAACTGGTAAATGTCATGAAAGATAAGCTCTGATATAAGTGTACACAGTTTTAGCCCAGATCAGTCTCCCATCTCACTCATGCAAATATCTGCATGTTTGTGGCTCGAACTGATTTTCTGGTTGTTAGCACTATTATACTGACAACCACTGTTTTTTCAAGTTGTATAAATATTACTCTATATACTTCCTTCCTGGTATCAGGATACCATTATCTTTTTTCATTTCTTCCCAGAAAATCTACATTTTTGCTATGTTAAACTACGTGGAAGCTGATAGTGTGACGACAGTGTGACAAATGTGTTGTATAAACTAATAAGCCAACAATCAGCTGTATGTGAAAAAAAAATCAAGTTCCAATAAAGTGTTGCAGTATTAACAAGTTGATCCTGTTCCATGCAGAGTATGTGTTAGAAAATTACTTTTAGGTATGCTCCACTCACAGGTGACTAATTTAAATGTTTGAGAAGACACTCAGCTTTATAATTAATGAAGTTTGTACACTTGGGATTTGAGCACTTTCGCATCATTCATCTATTTACAGGTTGTGAATGATTAAGTGCTACTTCTTTAAAATTTTATTTGATCTAATCACAGTTTTGTTGATAATCAGCACAGACAAAAAAAAAGCTTTTTCAATACTTTTTTTTCCTCATGGTATCACACTGCTGCAGAGTAAACAGGAAGCAGAACATTAGTTTCTTTAGAGTTTGGGGCAGGATACAAAATAAACATGGACACATGTCTCAAATCAGTAATGTGATAGCTTAACCATCTTTAGGAGCTTTTCAAAATATCCACTTTTAGTGACTCAAAGTTTGTGTTGAAGTTTCCAAAACCTTAGATGTCAAAGAGACAAAGAATCATGAAAACAAAAAAAAATCAGAGACTTTTTGTTTATAAGTGAGTGAAAAACAAACAAACAAATACAGAATTGTAGATTTTTAGAATAAAATGTGATATGAAAAACAAAACAAAAGTCAGTCAGTTGCAGATGTCTTATGAAATAGCTGCTAAAATAAACGTCATGCTTTTCAAAAGCTCCCAAATGTGTGAAATCAGAAGTTGTGATTTGATCAAAAGATCTTACAAAGCTTTTCTTTTTACTGTGTAATGTATGCATAATAAAGCTTGATTTTATGGTGACTTTTGTAAGAAAAAATAATTGTATATTTTATATTTTCCCCCAGATAAAAGCCCTATGTCTTTTCATTTTACCATGGTACTACAAAGTATGCATGAGAAATAAATACTATGTAAAGCTTTAAGAAATAGGTCCCAAATTTCTTTCTTAAAAAGTAGAAAACAGCTGAGCCAAAAATATCAGACATGAGTTAGTTTCAACAAAAATGAATCAGCTCATATTTCACAGTAAATGTAACAAAGTTTGACAGATTCTGCAGAAGAAAAACATTAAAGTGAAGAAAGGAAGGAGGGTGTTGATGAAGAGAAAATGGAATTCTGGAGAGGCTGACAATGAAATAAAATCATAACCCAAAAAATAGAAAAGGATTCTGATCTACTCACAGAATTAGGATGACGACACCGGGAGCCGATATCAAAGTATTTCCTCGAATAACTGAGGCCACTTTAATCTCGGTGAGGTCCAGGATGGAGCGTAGGATCCACAAGGAGGAGAGCGAGGAAAAAGCTCCCAGGGAGTGGAGGAAATTTTAAAAGGAGGAAGTGAAGCTTTGGGGACAGTTGGCAGGAGCCTCCGGGTGTCTGAGATTGGGGAAAGAAATAAAGTCTGCTCTGTCTTCCACAGATTCAGTACCACGCTGCTTTCCCCTCCTCTTCTATCAGTTCCTTCCTTGCTTTTATCTCAGGCTCGATACGACGATAGAGAAGGCTGCAGGAACAAGTCCGAACTGGGATCACACAACTTATTGGAGGAATGGAGAAGGGGTGAGGAAAACAAGGAAAAGTTTTCTAGATTTTAGCAAAACACAGGTAAAATTGTGTTTGCTGATGTCTATCTTTGTTTTATTTTATGTTATTCTGAAGAACTTCCACTATTTAAAACGCTTGTTTGCAAATGAGTAAAAAAGAACTCACTACAAGAGGCAGAAACAAACTCAATTAGAGATGGATGGAGATAATGGTGTGTATCGGAGGCACCTGCTCAGCCTCCTCTTTCTCTGTCTGTCTGCTTTTCCACCTGACTGCCAAGATTAAGGCATATAATCAAATTCCCCTAATTGGCCCTGATTATGGCGACCAGCCAGCAGTGTCTCCCCTCACTCTCTCTGTGCTTCCCTGATTCACACAGCACGGGGAATGACAATGAGTCCTGGGCAACAGGAGCGCCTGTCAGTCAAGACTCTGGGCTCCTGCAGTCAATTCTTCCTGCTGACTCACAGCTAGTTATTATCTTAGCGTGTTGGTGCCCTGATCTGGCCATATCCTCCACCACCTCCTGATCCTCCCTTTCATCGAATACCAGGATGACCGGCAGGTTCCGTTTTAACCTCCCCTTTCTCTTGCTGTTGTTTTGGTCTCGGACACCTTTTACTTTTTTCTCCTTTTATGTTTGCATCTAATCACTCCTGCTCTTCCTGTGTCTAATCCACAACCAGATCAGCTGTAGTTAATTGGTTTCAGGTGTCTCTGGGAGCAGCAGAAAGGGAGAGCACTGAAGGGGGTGGTAGGGAGGATTTCACGCCTCCGTCACCATTAATTAAAAAGATGATTACTCAGAAAACAAAGATTAAAGATGTAAATAGGAAGTGCAGGGGCCGATTATAAACTGGTGGCACTTTATAATGCTTCCCTTAGCTTTATGAGTAAGCGTTTTGTCTCAGCGCTTGCCTGTTCAAGTCACCCTCAGCTTATTAAAAATGGCTGAGTGATTTGGAGAAAAGTTTCTGGGAGACTTCCACAGGCTACATGGTAGAACGAGACACATGTCAACTCCTACGAGTTAACATTTTAAGAACTGCTTGTTGAAAAATGATTTTTTTTGTTTGTTTGTTTTTTAATTACCTTACATCCACTGTGTTAAGGCTGGTGTCAGGTACAGTTTTTTTTTCACATCACAACAGAACTCAGGAAAAGAGGAATCCACTTAAGACCAAGTTCATAAAAACGGCAGCAATCCTTTACTTATTTTCCTCTCTGTTGTCCTCAGTGATACAAATGGAGACTGCTGAGCCTCTGAACCCATGTAGTCAGCATTATTCAGCTGGTGGTCAGCAGATGGGCTCCTGTCGTTGGGGACCTAATCAATGAAGTTACTCCAAACTCTCAGACTTGTGATATTCTTGGTAACGTCGTATGTTGACACCCTTTTTAGGACGATCTGCAAGGACAAAAAGAAACAAAACCACAAGTTTAGAAATTTGGGTTCATTTGACTGGAAAACTATTTTTAATGTAACATTTTTTGTTTTGTTGCTTAAAAAACTATTAATTAGTACAGACAAACGAATACCAACGGCTTTATTTGGTTGGCACTGCAAAAGTTGTAAAATACAATGTATTTAAAGCAAACTGAATTCTTTAAAGCAGTACTGTTTCCAGACAGTCAAGGCAGATGGCTGCCCAACTTCAGCCAACATCTGTTAGTTAAAAAAGAGTTGTTTCTTTCCACTGTCACCTCTGTGCTTGAAGGGGGGGTTGCTCAGAAGGGGTAATTTGACCCAATCTGATGGTTTCCTTAGATAGATAACTTTTACTAATTGGTATTTCAAAATGTAATGTATGTAAATTTATTTCTAATACAATTGTATTGAACTGACTGTAATTAGATTTAAATCTGGCTTAAATGGGCTTGTTATTTTAGTTGTATAAATCCCTGAAATAACTTTTGTTTTGTATAAAAAACCTGAACTGGATTAAATTAACTTGTTGTTGTCAAACAATGCAAAACAAAGTGGAAAAGAAAATAATGTTATCAACTCAAATATATTAAAAAAAAAAATCATATTCCTTTATTTAAAAAAATAAAAAGTGTTATTGATAAACTGTTTTGGAACTGGCAGGGGGTGATTAGGTGAGGATGTTGTTTTTTAATCCTACTTGCATAAAGATTGAGTTTCAGTTTTGCACAGTAGTGTTTAATTTTAGTGGATATCTATTGTTAATATTTTTTGACTTGTCTTCTTGTCTTGATTTTTGTTGATGCTGACTTACAACTAAATTATTTTTGGCTCTGTGACATGAATGACTCTGAATGAGTCCTGGTGTCATGTTTGTTTTATTGTTAGATACAGACATGCTCTGGTTACAGCACTAAATCCTATTTATTATATTACTGTTATTAACCACAGCATGCTCATTCCTTTGTATAAATGTCAGCCTCTCAAATCCATCTAAAGATATGCTAGTAGACAACACCTTAGCAACAACATAGCAACCAACTTCACAATTTCTTTCTTTTATTTATTTATTTATTTATTTTTACCCAATGCATACAATCTATCTGTAACATTTTTAAATCACACAATGAAATTTAAGTTAGTTCAGCGAGGTTTTGCGTTTTTCACTTTATAGATTAGTGTTTTCCACAACGCAACTTAACTACCAACATTTTCTGAAAACATGAATGGAGTTGCAAAATAAATGACAAAGAGCATAAAGTAAAACCAGATTAAACAAGAATAAGGATAACTCTTAAGTCATACAGTAAATGCACTGGGGCAGATTTTGTTCCACAGCTGTGGGTTTCACCTTAAGTGTTGCAGTGATTAGGAAACAGTTCATGGAAACTTTCCAACACAATGAGTTTTAAATTGCTTCCTGTCCTTGGAGAGTCTTTTATTAGATGAGGGTCATTTGAATGTCCTCATGTGGGCTGATTTGTCACATAAAGTTAGTATTCAGTGTGTTTTAACCAAATTGAATGTTTTATCCATTTGGGATATGTTGTTTACGACCATTATTTTCCAAGCCATACATTGGAGACAAGGCAGCTTTTGAGAGGATCATGAGGATCGAGAAATTTTAAAACTACATGCAGGTGTCTTGGCTGTAGCTCTATAATACTGATAATACATTTTAGAAGACCCTTGTTGTCAGACTCAGTTGGCTTTAAGAATTAAATTAGAGTTTTATATATATATATATTCACATGTTTAGATTGAAAATACAGTAAATACAAAAGCTATAGTTAGCTCAGTGGAAAACTGCACTGAAATAATAGCTGTCAATCAACGGGATTTGTTCTAGACGTGTGATTACAAAGCGAATATGTGAGTGAGTGCCCACTAGACAAACTGGAGTAACTAGTATTGACGTACAGTTTCAATAAAACACAGCCACGGCAATGTCAGAATTTATAGTAATTACCTTTCCTTATTATATTAGAGTACAAACTGCAATCAGAAATGAAATCTGCACTGGAATTATTTTCACTAAAGTCCAAACATTGAGGATATTATTATGTGAATTACTAGAAAATAAAAAATAAATAAATAAAAAGCTATATTCCCGTCTGGTGTAACAAAATGTTTTGAGTGACAGTGAGCCTAATCACACAGGTGGCTCAGTTGAAGAAAAAATAAGTATGCTGCTTTATTGTTGTGGAGTATCATTTTAGATAGCATCACCTGTAGAATCTGCTGTTCTGTATGATGGCTGCAACAATAAAACTAGAAGTTTCACTGAAACTACAAACAAGCTTCTCTTTTACGATGAGAAAAATCTGTTCCTTTCCTCAAAAAACATTTTAAAATCTGCCTGAACAACTCATTGTCATTGTATGCACGAAAGACAACGTGTTAAATACAAAGCTTTTAAACTTTTGACTTAACATTCCTAGTGTATAAAAGCTGAATCTGATTCCAGAAACCATGAGAAGTCAGCGAAGTTCAATGAGTGGTAGAATGATGTGTTCCTTTTGGTTTAACAACTCAAACACCTCCACTGTGGGTCATTTAGTATGATTTCTTGGTAAATGTTCAAACTTCTTTTACAACAAACATAAACAAAAAACAGCTTAGATATAAAAAGCCTAGCATTCCTTCAAGGAACACTTGTTCTCTGCTGCCTTTATTGCCAACATTTTAAACTAGAACTTTTTAAATGCTGAGAAATGACCAAGTTAAAGCAGTTTCTGTCAATCTAATTCACATCTAAATTTAGCTCAATATCTGCAAAACTAACTCAGTTGTCATCTTTTTGTGTTGGGTAATGTTGATTAGCTGTAACAGCCATCTTAAATTGACTCCAAAAGTAAATCAGCTGTAAATGTAGATTTCATAATTATTTTCTGAAAGTTTCCATAAAATCTGTTCAGTTCTCCATGGTATATTTTGCTAATAGACAGACAGAGTAGACTCCAGACAGTTATTGGCAAAATGTTAAACAAAGTTCTTGCAACCAGGCAGCACTCAGTGTACGTGGTGGGGATCAGGTTTAGCTACTACCACACCAAACTATAGGTCAATATCTGTAAAATTGAGTTCTGGCCATTTTTGGCTTTAAAGCAAGTTTTCTGTCAGCAGTTTGTTCAGATTCACATTAACAAACAGTGACCTCCTGTTGTGTCCTATTTAAATTTCATTGCTTTGTGCCGCTGCTCAGCTCTAATCATCTGAGACGTGAACCATCTGTGACAGGAAACCTTTACTCTTCTGACCACAAAATATTCCCACAGTGTCTGATTTGTTACACTTTGTAAACAGTTAAATTCAGTCCTACTGGAGAATTTTTCTCCCCTCTCGAAATACACATATGAGGGCTGACTTTTCATGCCACAGCTTTCTCCTCTTAACTGTCATAACATCGCTAAACGCTCTGATTTATGCCTTTGTTAGAAGCTTGTTACCATTGACTGAACTGTTTGGATGCAATGAATCATGAAAATGACAACAAAAAAGCACTTCCACAAGGACAAAATATATTTATTCTCACAAATGAACTAACCAAGGACTCATGATTCTGATGTTGTTATTCTTCTTTGCTTGTAGGTTGTGATGATTGTGAATATTTAGGGCTCGTGAAATAAATGTTTGTTTAAGAAGGATATAGGTCATCAAACACACCCTAAATATCTCTTATGTTCATGTGTTTAATCATCAGTTTTTGATCTCATTAAAGCAGGTTTGAGTCAGTTGTGCTATTATAATGATTTTCTTGAAAGTTTACTGTCCTTTTGTAGTTTCATTATATCTGTCTAGTCAGAGCAAGAGCAGATAGTTTCCAATTAAAAAAAAACTACCTACTTTATCTCCCTCTGCACCACCAATCATCTCTCCCACATTTACTTTGTAAAAAGGGCTGCCCACACATGCTTTAATTACAACATAAAAGTGCAGGGTTTGACATCTCCCCCTCGGCCGGACATAAACTGTGACGGCTCGTTCTCACCCGTAGATAGTGGCCTGATTTTTTTTTTTTTTTTCGGTGAATGGTCTTTCAAATGGCGGTGATCGAGTTTCTAACTGATGTCATCTGGCGTGTAGGACATGATAAATGTCCCTTGCCGTGCGAGACGACTGCAGCACAGATTGAAGGGTGAGGGGTGATGTATGGATGCTGGCATCAAGTAGGTTAATAAACTGTGAGTCAAACAAAGACAAAAGAGACGCAGGAAACGCTGCTGACAGAGTTAGAGCCCAGCTGCTAATACTATCTGTCTTTTTGTTTTGAGAGTCATATGTCACCAACATGCTTACAAACATTTTGTCAACAACTTGTTTACCAACATGTTTTTAACAGCATAGTTCTGTTTTTATCATCTCTTGCTTTGGCACAGACAGACAGACAGACAGATTTTATTTTTTTTTAAACAAACTCTTAGAAAAAATTGCCACAGGGGCATGTTAAATTAAAGTGTGTCCTGTAATTAGCATCACAGGTGTTTTCAATCTTGTAATCAGTCAGTGTGCCTCTTTAAAAGGGGAACAGTAGTCACAGTGATGTTTGGTGTCATGGCGTGTACCACGCTAAACATAGACCACAGAAAGCTAAGGACAGATTTGTCTCAGGAGCTTGGAAAGAAAATGATTGACAAGCATGTTAATGGCCGTGAGACCATCTGCAAGCAGCTGAAGTTCCTGTGACTACAGTTGCACCTATTATTCAGAAGTTTAAATTGCTTGGACTGTAGCCAACCTCCCTGGACAAGGCTGCAAGACGAAAGGTCATGAGTCCTCTAACAGGATAATGAGCCAAAACACACAGCTAAAAACACCCAAGTAAGGCTAAGTACAAAACACTGGAGTTTTCTGAAGTGGCCCTCTGACTCCTGATCTAAATCCTAATGACTATCGGTGGAAGGAGCTGAAACATGCATTCTGGAGAAGGAACCCTTCAAACCTGAGACAGCTGAAGGAGTTTGTTCATGAAAATACAAAAGTCTCTTTCAAAATTACAGAATATGATATATCAATATTAAAATGCAATGACTAATTTTCAGTATTTTTGTTATTATTACTTTAGTTAGTTTTGAGGTAATTCAGTGACTTTTGTGACTTTCTTTCTTTAACAAAATGGTACAAATAATTTATCCACATCTTGTAGTTATGATTCAAATGTCTGTTCACTGAAGGACATATGTTCTAGTTGTCTTTGAGTTTTTTTTGTCAAAGTCAGTAAGTCTTTCCCTCCCTGCCTTTGTGTCTCAGTGGAATCATAAAAACGGGTAGTTTTGACTTTGTAGTAACTGTTCGTCATTGCAGCTATTTGTCAAAAAAGGTTATCATTCAGTACAGTTACACATCAAGCTGTTTTGCGTTTATTGAAGTTGTTCTGTGCATTTGTTAGAGGTGCCCCAATTAAGAGTCTTTGCAAACTCCACACTTTAGGAACTATAAGTTATTAAAATCAATGCCACTGTTATCCACATTTAGTCTCTGATGCAGCACTAGAAGAGGAGTCCCTGCTGCACAACTAGCTCACGTTTGTGCAATGCAGCCCCTGCTCAGAGCTTTACATCATCAATCATCTTTTTTTCTGTATTTCTTGCAGTACATGCAGAACACAGTTGAAATGTTTATTTGTTTCCCATGCATTTAGTATTTCTGTAGTTGTCTGATGTAGATGTTCTGTGTAATTTTATGACTAAAACAGTAAAAATACACAGAGGAAAAACTAAGCAAATGTATTTGTTTTTGCCAGATTTTTAAACTTGTGCATATGTTCAATTTAAGGTCTTTAAAAGTCTCAGTTATTGTGAAATTGTCCAAACTTATACACGGTTGATTCCCACTAAATATCTTTTGAGTTTAGGGGTGGGGAGTGGCATGCCATTCAAGGTTTGAGTACAAGTGGTTTAATATTTAAAACACATATTCTGTTTTGTAACAATAGTCCATAGTTTTGGTCAGCTGTCAACAAAAAAATGTCTTACAAGAAACTGAATGTGTTATGAAAACATCAAATATCAATATAATTCATCATCAGTTCATCTTTACTTTTCAATGTTATTGTGAAAGTCAACCAACACTGTATGACACAGAGGTGTCACAATGTTAGTTTTGAAAAAGATAAAATGCTAAATGTGCAATATGAGACACTGGAACTTGCAAACAAACAAACAGCAAAACCTAGCTTGAAGCTCTTTAGCAGCTTGAGGTTTCAGTCTGAGCAAAGACAAACTAAAGTTGACTCTGTTGTCAACATCATGCAGTTTTAGCAGACAATCACGCTTTTTTAAAAGCAGATCTGGAACCTTGCCTTTAGCTTAACACAAACAAGCAGTACAAATGTGAAACACATGTAGTTAAAGTCAAAGGTGGAGGACAGTGTTTTTGCCTGTGTCTTTGTGTGCATGTGTTCGTTTGTCTGTCTGTTAGCAAAATATGTCATGAACCACTGGGTTAAATTTCATGAAACTTGCAGAGAGTAATCTTTGAATTTACATCTTCAATTGATTTATCTTTGCAGTCAAACCCATTCAAGATGGCCACCAAAGCCAACTCAGTCAATTTTACAGATATTGACCTAAAATTTGGTGTAGTAGAAGCTGAGTCATTCCCAACCCATACACTGAGTATGACATCTCACAATATCAGTTCAGACTGCACACTTTGTTAATTTCAAGGTTTGACTTAAACATCAACACCTTTGTCATTTCTCTACCTGATTTGATTTTATTCTAATAGTCTGCCATGAAAGGCAGCAGGCAATATGCAGTGTTTCAAGGAATTCTTGGCCTTTAAATATAAATGTATTTGCCTGGCCCCACTGGCATCCTCTAGTAATACATTTTTTCACTTTTTATGTACAAGTTTCTTTTAGTGAGTATACTTGAATGATTCTTATTTATACTTTTTGCAGTAAGAATAGAAACAAATCTATCAGACATGTTATAATGCACTATCAAAGCCAAACTAAGTTTACAATTTTCATCTGTGTTATAAAAGACTTTTATCTATCTTGGTTTCAAAAGTACTCAAAAGCTTCATTAAATCTTCAATTTATTATAAATACAATAAGGTTTTGGACCCAGCCAGCACCTTTATTCTTCAGTATCAAACCAGGAAATGACTTCCTAATGAGATATCAAAATAACTGTCCACAACAGTCTTAGTTTTCTCACTAAACAAGATAACCTCAGTAAAAAATGTGTTTTTTTCCTAATCAATGCTCCCTGTTTCCTTTTCTCATTGTGTCATAGCTTCTCTAGTCTGTCATGATGGCAAAGATAGCATAACATGAACACTAGAGCTTTAAATGTAATGTAACAACAAAGAACAGTGCACTTAGGAAAAAGGAACATACTGAACATTTTCAACAACTATAAATATACAGAGAGGACAAATAATCCTGACTCACAGCAATTCTGGTGATCTGCTGTAAATTGTGTTTTATTATGGGTTTGTTTAAAAGATCAATTTTATTTCCACCAAGTTAACTGTTCCACCTCAAAACTTACACCTTACAATAAAAATCTTTAGGGTAGCATTCAGAACAAACGCAAAACGAAACTAATATATTTGATAAATAAAATCATTTAACAGATGACTATCTAAGAAGTTGGTACACCTGCAAGCCTTACATATTTAAATTGGACTTAGTCACATAGGAAACACTTTTATTCAAATATCTAACTTGAATATTATTTTACTCCATGAAAAACTAAATATAAAACAACATTTTATGTCAAACAGACTTCTTTTGTGAAGACAATATCGCTTGCTCTTTGTGGTCAATAGCCTTTTGCTGTTGTATTATTGTTCCAAATGCTGCATTTTCAAAAGTCTGAAAGGGCAACTGTTGCTTCCAGCAGAGGGCAATAAGTTATGGAAAAATTGATTGAAAAGGCCAGATTGTTGAGCTGATATAAAGTGGAAATCTTTACACTGACAGCAGCTGGTTTACAATGTCAATCATTACACTTTCTGCACGAGGGTTAAATGATTCAGAGGAGAATCGATCCTTTTTAATTATCCTCCTTATTCGAGGTGAAAGTTAAAGACAAATGACTGATCATCTCTTGTAGGGCCTCAATTACACTTCTCCACTGCTAAAGTGAGAAAATAAACAACTGCTGTTTCTGTGTTACGAATTCATGTTGGTTGAGTCATGGGGCATTTGGCTGCAAAAAGGTGCCGCAGATGTGTGTGTGCATGTGTAGGTTGCACCAAATTCCCACTGGAGCACTATGAAACAGACTGAACATTTTCCTCTTTGCATTGCCTGCAGTCTGGTGCTGAATATATACCCATAAATACATAAAATAACACCAACATGCACCTAAAGTGTGTATGCAGACAAAAAGAAAGCTTTTTTTGTTGTTGTTTTCTAAGGACTAAAATTGAACACACACCTGCCACCTCTTGTCGCTGCAGATGCTCATACAGAACAAAAGTCAGCTCCATCAACTGTCACCTGCAGTGACAACAACTCGGTAACTCACTTCAGAATAAAACATGCATAGATTAAACTTCGAAACACTCTCCCAAGCCACAGTCTAATTTTCTTTCCACCCACCACGCTAACGCCTAACTGCTCTGACTTTCTTAATAGCAAGACTTTTCTCATCACTTCAATGCAGAAACATAGAAATGATTGTAAAATGTGGTTTTAAGTCTTTAAGCTAAAAGACACGAATGTATTGGATAGACAAATCTGACATTCAACTGTGCCTGAAGGCTAATTGTGAAGAGTTAGAGAGTCCATTTTTCTTAGCAATCCTTATGAAAATGGACATTTATTTCATTTTATTATTTTTTTAAAGTTCCTGTAAATGCCTATTGTGTAAAAAATACAAAAATGTGAATTCTCCCATGTCACAATACGTTTTAGTTGTGACACACTGCCAGAAATGCTGTGTCTTAAAGAGTGCCCTTGGCAGCAGTTAACAACACAAAATACACATAATCACAGCAAGGAATGTCCTCAAGGGGAGGCATACCCCAGCTTTTATACAGCTATCAGAGACACAAGTGCAGTGGTGGATCCAAGCTAACACTCAAGTACTTAAAGAAGAGCAATACAAGCATAGTGACAAAGAGATATAGTTTACTCTAGAGACAAACAGCTATGACAGTATGTACCTTTGGACTGCGCTGAAGTTTTGAACTCACTTTATGAAAATGCTTCAACAAATGCACTTCATCAAGAACAAAGCAGTTAAAAAAATAAAAACTTTGAGCTGATAAAAAGTGTTTCACTTTGTCTTTGAAGTTTGTATCTAGCTGCTCTGCAGAGGATGGCAGCTGTACTTGACTTGAATAAACAATCATTGCTGTAAAGTACAATGGTCTTTCTGCAATCTAATGGCAGTCTAAGGGAAACTCCTATGAATTCATAGAAGTCAGACCGTGTAAAAAATGTTTTGGAAAATTAAATTACTTTCACTTGATTATTTTCCTCAATAAGTATATTCTAAGTAGGTTTATGCTAAATTTGTCAAGTATGTAATTTTAGAGTGAAATCATAAATAAAAAGGCAAGCTGTAGTAGCTGCTTTGTGATAGACTTACTGACATATACATATAGTAATACCTGTACTTTAAAGATTCACAGTTTTCTGTCGTGTTGGAAATGAACACTGGTATCTACTAAAAGCATCATTTGTGAAATGAAAAAGAAAGTTCACTCACAAATCCACTAAGATAGCTGCATATTTTTTCTTCTATCTATCTATCTATCTATCTATCTATCTATCTATCTATCTATCTATCTATCTATCTATCTATCTATCTATCTATCTATCTATCTATCTATCTATCTATCTATCTATCTATCTATCTATCTATCTATCTATCTATCTATCTATCTATCTATCTATCTATCGTAGTTAGCCTGGTAGCTGAGCACAACCTGACCAAATCCTGTTTTCCAAATTCTGGAACATAGTAAAGTCGGGTCTGAAGTCATTCCCAGATCTGGGTTCTGACTTCCAACGTAAATGACACAAAAACAAAAAAATATGCAGCTATCTTAATGGTTTTGTAAACTTTTTTTTTATATCTCAAAAGATGCTTTTACTAATACTTTTGGAAATATATAACAGTAGAACTTGACCAAGCATTTTATTAATATTATATAGTGTTTTATTCAAATAGAAAGACTCAACATGTTTTTAGCCAATTTTAAAAACATTTATCACTTATTTATAACATTTAAATCATAAACATATTATGCTGATATACCAAGACTCACTGTCTTCTCTCATTGATGGAAAACGATCAACATTTTCTCATACAGCATCAAAAAAAGAACTCTCTTAATTTAACACCTTAAAGTATTAAACTTGAGGTGTGTTTTTATGTTTCACTCAGAGCAATGTTCATTTATATACATGAATGGAGCAAAACTTAAAACTTATATTGAAACAAGCCAACAGAAAATCTGGTTGTTTTTTTTCCAGTTTCAAATTCTGGGTTCCAGTCTGAGGTCTGCCCATTATCTAGTCTCAAATACAAATACTATGACATCAGTTTTTATTAAAACATGACTCACACAATTTTCCAGAAACATCTTGTTTTAGAGTTTACATCACATTTAGACTGAACTCTTTTCAAATCCTTTAAATGTTTATCTCTAACAAGGCACATGTTGGATTCTTTGGTAGTCCTCAATCGTTACAAAGGCTGCATCACACTGGCTGTTCACCTAGACTCAACAGGTGACCAATCAGACGCAATGAAATCTATTTTGAGCTAATGAAAGAATCAACAGTCAAGCTCTTGTTTCCTACTCAACCAAACAATAAACAGTTTGTCTGCAAATTGGACCACATGGGACATTTTAGGATGTGGGCTCTTTCAAGGCGATGAATAAATTATCGCATGAATGAATGAACTTTCATCTTGGTTTTGGGGTATGAACAGGGGTGATTCAGATGACAGCTATTAAAACATACCTAATTTGTTGCAGAGAGAACATATTTACATCTCATTTGATCAGAACATTAAAATTACTTTCCTTATGTTATAAAACCTCCCTCTGCCCCTTTGGAGCATGGACATGAGCCTTCTGCGGTGTCTGCACTGTTCTGTCTGGCATCAGGACTTTGGCAGCGAATCTTATGGGTTATAAAGTGAAGCCTCTGTGGATTAGCTTGTTCCAGCACATCCAACAAATGTTGGATCAGGCTGATATCTGGAGACTCTGAAAGCCAGGTTATGGCTGATTCTTTCTTCTTCTATTTGCATTGTGGATGTCAAACCGTCACTGTCAGGAAATATGTTTTTTTTTTTTCTTTGTGTCTGCAGCACCATTTAGTTGGTCAACACATAAATGTCAAGACTGAGGATCTCCCATCAGGACTTTGCATTGTAATAAAATCAGTGGTATTCATTTCAGCTGTATGCATTGGCTGACTGGTGTATACACACACACATTTATACATAATAATGTGCACCAAGGCACATTTGTGGAAGTAATCTTTGTTTTCACGAGGCTTTGAGTGGAAGGGGCAAATGACAGGTAAGAAGGTACTGATGAGAGCATGACAGTTGTGGAGTGTCTATGTGTTTCAGTTTGTGTGTGTTGGAGAAGGTGACGAGGCACGGGAAAGATGGATGAAGAGATAGATGCAGGGATTTACAGGGATCAACCCCTGACTGTCGATTTTATGTCAAGCCCATTGCCTATTAGCTTCAGCATCAGAGAACTGAGGACTTCCAGTTCACCCTCACACAAATAAGTATGCAAGTGTATGTTTTGATTTTACCCGATGGTGTACAAATAAATGATGGTTGCAGGAAAAGAAGAAGAAGGTAAGTGACTGGAAATGAGCGGGTATGAAATGTCTTATCGATGGTTTGTCCAAAAATAAGGATAGGAGATGGCTCTGGGGGCAGAAGTGACAAGGTTGAGTGATGAATGAAAATGAGCAAATAATGATACTCGCCATAGAAAAAAAAAAGAACTGAGGAAAAAGGGAAAATGGTGACAGACAGTATAAAAAAGTAAAAAGCAGCAAATAAGAGCCGGAAAAGAGCAGCCCCCCCTACCTATTTGCAACCCCTACAGTCACTTACCCATCTGCTTCTCCTCTCTGTTGGGGAGCCAGCAAAGGAGCGTAGTCCCAGAACAGTTGCAGAAAAGCCGGCTGGATGCTGGAGAGGAGCGAGGTAGGAAGAGAGAAAACAGAGCAGCAGTCCCTGAACCAAGCAAGCAAAGCCTCTCGTATGCACCAAAGGAGGAACAAGAGAGAGGGGGGAAAAATAAGGAAAGTACCACAGACACCAGAGAGAAACTCTTCGAGAAATCCCAGATTTATTCGAAATCCACCTGAGAGACGAACCCTCAGCTGTTGATATTTAAACACACACGCTCACACAGCTCCCTCACTGAGCGCTGTCGCAATGACACCATCAGCTGCAAGGCTCCTCAGGCTGTCTGTGGAGAGGAGAAATGAACACACACAGACCCCCAGCACCTCCTCCCCCTTCCTCCTCGTTATTCCTGTTGTACCTTCCTGTCCGCTTAATCCAACTACTCAGTCAAACAAAAGCAAGGAAGATGTTTTTCTCCCTCTCTTTTACCTTTTTTTATCTCAGTTTAAGACCCCTGCTCTGCACTACTGCAAAGTCTCTCCTCTTTCTGTGTCCTTCAGTATCAGACTGACTACTGCTCCACAGCGCAGAGAAGCTGAACTGCATTTAGCTCCCTCCCCCTATCTCCCCTGCACTCCCACCGCTCTCCCTTTCCTCTCTCTGCTGCTGAATGTGTCTCCATACTTTCTCAGCCCCCTCCTTTAGTCCACAGCTTTCATGATTTCTCAGTCAAAGCAGGATTTACAATCAGTGGAATTGGGGTTTGATTTGTAGTTGAACTTCCAATTTTAGACAGAGGCATAAAATATGCAACACAGAACACATGCATAGTTTGTAATCAGACCATATATATATCAAAGACTCCATATAGATAACACTTGATGCTGCAAAGTGTGAAGGAAGGAATAAATATACTGAATGAGTAGGATCTGGTTGGATACATGTGTGAATTGAAAAAAAAAAAAGTCATAAATTTACAAAACTTAAGCTAGGTAAGGCTCAGGCAAAACAAACAAATATATATATATATTTAATTTCATTGAAATTACAAACGGAAGTAGTTGCTTTTAAAAATCTAGGAAGCAAAGTTAGCTAAAATTTAAAAATTATTTTTAAAAAATCATGACATTTTTAAATAGCTAGAAGGAGTTCAATCAAAAATGCAATCTGAACCACAAGTTTTATTGCCCATTGTACTTTCACTACATGACAGAGCATTGTCACCTCTGTATATTTAACCTCTGTTAGATGAAATATATGGGTAATTCAAAAGTTTAAAATGAAGACAGGACATAATACAAAGGTTATGTTGGAGATGTTGTATTTGTCATTTGCCAGGATTAATGGTTTTACAATCATTAGTAATTTAAGAAAAGAAAGGGCTGGAAAGTAACACGCAGAAAAAGAAAATAGAGCATGAGGCAGTAACCATTTTCAGCACAGACATATATAGATTTGCCCTGATTGTTCTAAAAAAAAAACTGCTTTACTCACAAGAGCTATCTGGCAAATATTTTTCCATACAGCCCATAAGAACAATGTTTAAAGGTTTCAGTGCATGTTTGAAAACTGCATACTCCTATCAGAGGAGATGACAACTTCAGTGGAATGACCGTGCCCCCTGGACAGTTTTGATTAATTGATTATTTTGATATAATTTTCTTAATTTATCAGCCATCTAATCAAGGAGTTATAAAGTGACTGTTAAATGATGCCTGACACTGTTAAAGGTAATGGAGAATGACTGGAGTGCAGAGATGGATGAGTTAAGTAAAACAATAAGGATTTATTGCTTTTTAGGAGAGGAATAATTGGAGCGAAGCAGATGAACGGGTTGAGTGGTTGTGGCAGAGTGATAGGCAGAGAGTGGCGGTTAGGACTGGGTTCTTAAAATGCATAAAGTTTGCTCAGGGGAAAAAGCCAAACAAGAGGGAAAAAATAAAAATAGGTAAAGCTGCTGGAGTTGGACTGGTGTTGCCAGCTGGTGACAAACAATGAGCTAACGGTGAGGAGAATATAAACCAGCAGGAATACGGCAGCTTGTTGGGCTGATGAGTCACAGATGTGGAAGGTGGAATCACCAGGGAGACAGACAGGTACACCTACAGCAAGCACACACAAGCTGGAAACAACCAAACACTCTCAAATGTTTTATTTATCAAAATCCTAAAAATGCAATATACACACATATATATATATATATATATATTACTTCAACTATAGTATGTGACAACTTAAAGACATTTTTTTAGAATGCACCATCTCAGCGCTGAAAAATCTAAATATCATTGCTGGTAAAAATTGACCAATGGAGAAAGAGAAAAAAAAAAAGTAGTTGCTGTTTATATCTCAGCTCTAGTTGCCATCATTCTCAACAATCACCATAGAAACATAAAATAACTGTGTTTTATCATGCTGGAAATGTAACGGCACTTTTATTTATTAATTTATTTATGGCATTAGGTGTAATAAAAGCCTCATGGTTACAGAAAGTTATGGACATTTGGAAAAACTGAAACAGGTCAACTTAGAATATCAAAGCAACAATGCCCTGAGTCCGGACAATCATTGGTCAGTATTGGGTGTCTAGTGTCAGAATTTAAATGTTTTAGCAGAGAATTTGTAACCCAAAGAAGCAGCCACCTTAAATGTATTAATACCATTTAAAGGAGCGATAACTGAGTGAGTCATTTTGTTCTGTTAGCCAACATAATTCACAGCAGTCTAGACAGAGTCGGTCATTTTTAAAATAATTCAGTAGAAATTATGTTTTAGCTTTTAGCACATTTCTCCACAAGCTTACAGAACAGTAGGCGGCTGATTCTTTTCATTTGGATGTCTCTTTGACACATTTGAGGGTTTGATACTAACGAGTAGATGGCAAAATACTCTCCCAATCTCCTGTATGGTTTAAGGTAGGATCTCAGGGAGGTGACTGTTGGAGATGAGATGGAAACACAACATTGTAAGAAACTTTACATATTTTTACTTAGAATCTCAATGAATGATGCATTTGCACAAACTCCTTGTGAAACTTTAGCCAAAAGTTGCTGGGAGCTTACATACATATCAACAAAACAGTGCAGTTCTAGCATAATAGAACTACATAAACTAAATTGTGTTCAAAATTACTATTTTGAAATAAAATCATGTCTTGCAAAGTTTTCAGACATGTTTAAAATTGCAGCAACACAAGAGGAACACGCAAACGTTGTCTGCAACTTGTTGCCACCAGTCACAGCCCAGTGAGATAAAACTTTTACTTTTTGGGGCAGGAAAAAAAAGTGCAAGGCTGGGAGAGTGATGGGATGGATTAGTTTGCGCCAGGATACATGTGGATTTTCTATAAACATCAGTGTTCAAATGTGTAAAAAAAATTAATTCTTCTAAGAATGTTCTTTTGTTTGTTTGTCTAAATAAACAATTTGAGCATTCCCAGTCTTGTAGAATGAGGAAGCTGGCCGAGTTTGAAGAACATTTGCAAATATTAACTGCCGAGTCTGACTCTAAAGCCAAACAGCCAGTCTTTCTGACTCACAAACCTGGGAGACACAACAAACTGCTGTGAAAATGATTGTGTTTAAATGCTATTTTATGAAACTGACTGAAAGTACTCTCACCTCGGTGATTTAAAAGAGTCATTTTGCAGCAAGAATCTTCACAGAAAAAGTTTTAAAATGATGCATTCGAAAGTATTCAGGGAGTGTTTCAGGAAAGCTTCAGGGAGTGTTTTGCTGCAGTATCTGTATCTGTGTGATGGACATGAAAAGAGCCAAGTTGGAGCGACTCCCTACAGACTCAATGGAAAAATTAATGGAAAAAAATGAAATAAACTGGTTGTTTTTTTGTGTAATAAATGTGTAGGTGTGTATTTGTGTCTGATTCGCGTTTGTGTTTGTTAGTCTCACTCCTTCAACTCTTTCTCATTGTTTTCCTCCTACCTTTCCCCTCCTTCACTGCTTACACTGCATCTGTCTCGCTGCATTATCTCGCTCTGTCCTCATCTATCACTGCTGTGTCCCACACCTCTTTTTTTTTCCAAACCGAGGTCTCCCTTGAGTCAAAAGAGTATATTGTAAACCCAATTCCTTCACAGCACGATCCTTTACCAAGAACATATATGGATTATCTTCCTTATTAATATTTACATATAAACACATTTCACATTATGCTGAACAATCCAGTCATCTTGATGTTTTTAGTAATGTTTAAGAGGTATTTTATTATTATAAATACTATTATTATTATGTTTTACTGACAGAGATTATTGGCCGGGTTTATTGCCGTAAAACCAGTTTATTGATTATTGTTGATTAATTTGTTTTCTTTCAACTCTTATCAAATGCCTCTACTTATAAAATGTTGAAACACTTAAAAAACATTTGTTGTTTGATATTAATGACTCAGCTGTTATCTACAGTGACCATTTCAACCATTATCTAATGTACAAATTGAGTTGTCATTTGGAATCAGTTAGTAAGCTTAATAAGGGGACAAAAAGTTGAGACAGGTCTGCTCTGGTTAGAATAAAAATCATGATCTGTTTAGTTTACAGCTACATTTAAAAGACTGTTTTTCATAACTTTGCAACAGAAATCTGAGAAGGTTGTATTTAATAACAAAAGTTTTTATGACTGCAGTCTTATAAAAAAGATGGCCATGCATGACGGAGTGGTTAAATTTGATAGATGATTAGCTGTTTTTATGAGTGTCACAGATGATGTTATAGAATGAATAAAAGCATTGCCCAAAGTTTCCTTTTCCATAATTATCTCCAGCACACTATGCTGTCTAAAAAAGCAGAACTTTTCTTTATTTATGCTTTAAAATCCAAAAACTCTTAAGTGTGCTTTAAAAAACGTCCGTGTTTTAAGCAAATGGAAGATGAAGCGTAGTTGAGATGAACTCTAGAATGTCAGTGATCTTTGAAAACCAGTCAAGTTTTATTAAGAAAAAGAAAAATATGAATGTTGCTATGTACTTCTATAGCAGCTGACCATGCAAACATTAGTGATCTTGAGATTAATAAACAGATAACAAATCAAACTTGATTGGTTCACCCTTTTTACTAGCATAATTAGCAGCTTTTTGAGGAGAAAAAACACCACAACACACTTTTATCTAGTCTTTTTTTTTATCTTGAACATTGTGATGCCTTTGAACCAAACTCACCTACACTACATTTTTTCCCCACTCTACTCTGACCTTGGCATTCAAATTAGGTCCTCTGCACATATTTGCCTCTTGTAACTTCTGCTGCCAGTTCACAGGCTCAGTGAACTGACAGAGAGCATAGGGCCAATGTGTTTTACAGAGCTGGTACCTGGTGCTGTATCATCAATTATTCTGGAAGGCTAACACTGGATAAAATAATAGGTGCGAGAGAAAGAGGATGACTCAGATCATGATAGAGGGTACTGGCACATAGTAAATGGCAAAAATTTTAATAAAAGCAAATAAAAGTGCATTTTTTTATATGCCAGCTTCTCAAACACCCTGTATATCAACATGCCAACTTTAAAACAACTGACTGTTGTTTAGAATTTTGCATAGAAATTGAATATTTGAGTCAGACATTACATGCAAAGCAAAAAAATTTAGTATATGACATTTTCAACAGCTCTGATGCTTAATGAAAGTCTAATTTGTTGTGTGGTTTTGTTTGTGTGGACGCCTTTCGATCCCTGTTTAACAGAACATCGAATTAAGGCTGTAAGTTGAAAGGATCATTTCTGATGGATGGTTCTTCATTAACAGAGACCTACCTAGAGGCTTTAATCAGGATTCTTAAATACGAGCATGCAGCGCACTCAGGTTTCAACAGAGCAATACACAGCATTTATTTATTTATTTATTTATTTAACCTTTATTTTACCAGAAAGGCCCCATTGAGATAAATCATCTCTTCTTCCAGAGAGTCCTGGTCAGGATTGCGGCATAAATCCAAATCAAGAACTATTATATAAAAGTCTCAATACAGGAGAAAAGACAGCAGTAAAAGAAACACAAACTTGTGTTAAAACATGATCATAAAGGATAAAACTATAATAGATAAGACCAATATATTTTATGGCCAGTTAAGAAGTAAGAGAAATGATTATAAGTTCATTTTAGCGCCATTTTGAAAAGTTCTTTAAAATTGTGAAGAGAGAGAAGTGATGGTGTTCTGAAGATTATCCTAGAGTCACGGAGCACAGAAGAAAAAACAAACAAACAACGTTATAAAGTTCAGAACTCATCCCTGGAACATTTAAGATATTTTTGAAGAGAACCTGGTATAATAACTGCTAGTATGATATGACAGAAGGCTTGAAATATAAGCAAACAGATTACCTAACAATGGTTTTGTATTAAACACCAACACATAAATTGTTTTCTCTGTTTTAAGGAGATTCATCTTAAAGAGTCATACAAGGAGCAGTGATGAGTAAGTATAACAAAGCGTATTGCAGTGATGTGCTGCGTCCAGTCTTTTAGGAAGGGAGGAAGAGGCGTGGATTTAAATAATGTCACCATGATCCAATGCAGAGAGAAATTATCACAGCACAATTTTCTTTCTGGCTGCAGAGAGAAGGTGCTTTATCAGATTAAAAAAAATAAATAAATGATTAAAGCTTTCACCAAGTTGTTTGATTTTGTTTTACAAAACTGAAGAAAGGAAACAAAAATGTCACAAATCAATCTATCAGAGGGTCAGAATTTGGGAGTTTATCAAATTTTGCAAAAGTCAGGCTTTTCTAAATTTTACAAACATAAATTGTTATTTAAAAACCAATAATTAGTCGAAGGAGTGGCCTGATAGAGCGGTGGTTACTGCTGGCGCCACAGAGCAAAGGTTCCTGGTTTGCCTCCCGCCTGGTGGCTCTTCTGTATGGAGTTTGCATGTTCTCCCTGTGTGCATGTGTGTTTTCTTCAGGTACTCTGGTTTCCTCCCACTGATTAAAAACGATGTATGTTTGGTTAGTTTATAACTCTAATGTTGCATTAGGTGTGATGAGATGTAAATGGTTCTGTCTTGTGTGTCTGTATGTTGCCATGTGATGGATTTGCAACCTGTCCAGGGTGTTTCTCGCCTCGTGCACAATCATCACTGAAGATAGGCACCAGCTTTCTTGTAACTCTGAACAAAAATGGGGATAAAGAAAATGGATGGATGGAAGATTTGTTTGACATAAATATGTCTATTTTTTTAACCTGACACTGAGAAACCAAGTCATTGTAAACTTACAAACAATTTAGAGAATCACACCAAAAAAAAGAACAACTTTCAAAACCAAAAAAAGGTTTGAGCCAAACTCTGTCCAATTCAGGCACTTCTCCTGGTTGCACAAAACCAAAAAGAGCTTTCAAAGATCGCTAAACTCGACTTCAAACCATCAGACACCTCACCCACTCTGAAGCTGCATTATCTGTGCCTTTTTTCTGCCATCTCAGTAGCACTCTAGAGTAGTTTTCATCATCCCTTGCTGTCGTCCTGTTGCCACACGATCCCACTGTTCACACTGGAGAGAGACGGAGAGAGAGATGGAGGTGAATTGACACTCCACCCTGACTCCAGCTGCTCGCTGGCAGAATAATGATCAGCCGCTCGGCATGCTGGTCACATCGCCTACACTATCAATGAGTGAGTGTGCCAACCAGCAAGCGAGGGAGCAGGGGAGTAACAGAGGAGAGGAAAGGAGAGAGGCAACAAGGTGAATAACAGCTAGGAGGAAAGGGGGATGAGAGAAATGCAGAGACGTAGTGGGTGAAGAATACAGAGGGGAAAACAGGACAAGAGGCAGAGAATAAATGAAGGATGAAAGATGAGTGAAAGAAACAGAGGGCGTGAAGAGGAAAGAAGCAACAAGGTGAATAATGGACAGAAGATGAAGAAGGAGATGAGAGAGAAGTAGGAAATGAATGGGAGGTGGCAAAAGAGGAAAAAATATGGGAAAGATGGAAAGGGGAAACAACAAGAAGGGCAGCAAGGAATGAAGATTAATGAGATCCCAAGCACACAAATATACAGTAAATACAAAAACACACAGAATGCAGCAGGCTGAAAGATAAAAATACACTTTTATTATTTTTCCTTATTCCCAAAAGACAAGAAACATGGCACCTACACAACAATGGATGCTAAAATAAATAGTTCTGAGGGCATAAATTGAGCTGTGAGGCCTGAACACACAATTTGTCTATAAAAAACAAAACAAAAAAAACAGAAACCTTTCAAACTGTCTAGATTATTACTTAACTAAAAGTCAATCAGTTTTCAATCTCAGCTCATTATTCATCAGATTAATTAAACAGACATAGAACTATGTCCCTCAAATTATTAAAAAGGTGTTGTAGGACTGTTTCTGAATGTTTTGTTTACTTTAAGCCTACAATAGAAGTTGTCACTGCTTTATCCAAGAGAAATAAAAAATTTCAAATGTGAACTTGGTGTTAAGAAACTTTAACTCAGAGTATGACGGTTCCCCTACACTTAGCATAGTTATTTGGATGCATAAAAATATTAACTGAGTGTACATTTATATAAATAGTTGCTATAACTGTTGAAAATAAGACTCTAAATAAAGAAAAAATAAATTAAATCAAGTAAAAGTAAAGTAAATAAAATTACTTAAAAGAAGCATGTTCTAAAAAAATGCTATTGTAAATTAAAAGCCTAGCATTCCTTGAAGGAATGCATATCACCCACCACCTCTCATCCACTGTTTTAGACGAAGATCATCTTATGATGAGAAAGGATGGAGTTGTTTCTGTCAAACCTTAGAAAAAACATTTCGAACATCATGTGCAACAGACTCAGAGTTGATTCCAGTTGTTAATGGTAATGTTTTAATCACAGATCTCGGGCAATGAGTTAGTGCTCAAAGTATAAGTTGGGGATCAGCCTCAGCTACTGCCACATTACATTTTGCTCTAGCCTTAGCCTTTATTGTGTTTTTTAATGTTGATCAGCTGTGGTGGCCATTTTGAATTGTTTTAACTCCAGAAGTTAATCAGTTTCAGATGTATATTCTTTCTCTCGTTCATGAAATATTTTGCTAATGGTGCAGACCCCTCCCACACACACACACACACACACAGGTAAAAACATTATACTTTACTTTCATCCTTTGGTGGCGGGCGATGATAAATTACCTACAAAAACCTGCTCTGGGCCCTCACCTTATTTTGAACACTGACTCATTATTGGCTGACAGGGATCATTTGTGTTTGTTGCACGAGACAGTTTGATATGTCACAGTAGTAAAATCACACATGTGACTTATGAATTTAATTTCAGGACACTTCAGGAGTACAAAGTCCTATCTGGAACAGAGGTTTTCTGTTTTCCTGACACCCTCCGTCTTGCACAATGAGTCTCTTAACACTGCAGATAATTTGCTAATTTATTATTCATTTATCATTAATGTTCCTGAGATAGCATCCACCTAGATCTTTCATGTCTCTATCCAGATATGAGATGTCTCTGCTGCAAAACATGTGATTTAAAAGATAGAATTCATCCTCAGCTTGTTATCAAGATTTGCAGATCCTGTTTGTTTCAAACAAGGTGTGCTAAAACTGGCAGTGCAGCCCAGGATTAAATTCAAAAACACTGCTCTCACTGTGTGTATTTTTTGCTCCTAGCTCCCCCGTTTCTTAGTGAAACCAAAGAAGGAAAGCGAGAAATCATGATCGAGGGCAAAGCGGAGAAGGACTACAGAAAACAAAGTGCAGGATCGCCTCAGACTTGGCTCTCCAGCTTGGCACTTGGTCAGATAACTCCTTTGAAACCCCTCCTTTCTCCTCATTTGGCTTTAGAGGCCAAATTAACAGAGCTGAAAGTGTTTACCATGATGTAACAAGATGTTAGACATCAGTTTTGTATCAAGATTTTGATTGGCATTACTTGGCGAGATTTTGAAACTGCATCTTGATAGGAGTTTTCTCAAAAGATTAGGTTTTTGTGAGATTGTCCTTCATTGTGTTTTTCACATGAAAACAATGAAAAAATAAACAAATAAAATAAAAAAATACCATTTAGATGTCATGAATAGCATGTAATTATGAAATATTTTCTGCAGCTGTTTACTGTGCTCTATGATGTTTTGATATTTCTTATGTAATATCTTATAGGCATTACTATCACTGCCCTATGTTCTGTTTTTTTGTTTCTTTTTTCTCAGTTCTTCTTCTCCACTTGTTTTCATTTAGTCATCAGCTCTCTCTGTAATTGAACTTCCCCATGAGCAAGGTAAGAATACAAAACAAGCTGTTGTCTTGCTTGTAGTCCCTGGACCAATATTAAGTGGTTTATTGTCACAGTGATGCTACAATTTAGATACAAATTACCATGCTGGTTTGGTGCATAATAATTTGCTTATAAGCACTGTTCTGCTGTCAGAGAAGTAATAACAGATGTTTGGGTTCCATTTTCATTTAATAGGAGTTCATCAACACATGCCTTGCTTCAATCAAGAAGATAGTAACATACAGTATAACACATTTTCTGTAAAAGAAATGATATTCCCACAGAAGTTACAGTTTTGGTGTTTTTTGCTTTTCCACTGAAAAGTCAAAAATGTTTCTACGAACTAATTTTACTATGTAGTTTGAAGTTTTTTGGTGCAGCTTACAGGCTTGAAAAACTTGGTATGCAACCTGAAAAATCAGAGAAAATAATAGGGAAAAGCATCATCTAACTTTTTGATGTTGAAGAAAGATTTTTTTGTTTCAAATATACATCTATCTTAATTCTTTCCCCCCTAAAATTTGGTGTGATCACAGTTCTTTCTTCCCTAGAGAGGAAAAAAAAGCAAAGCCAGGCGTGCTTCATGGTTAGAGTTCACAGCTAAAACCATTTAGCTGTTTTGTTGTGGGTTTTGGTCTACGGATCAATAATCTTCAGCTATGATCACACTCCAGCGGGGAATTGGAAACACTTTTACACATTCTAAAATCAGGTTTCACACTTAGACAAAAACAACAGAGCTTTTTGAACAGTACCAGAGGAACAGGATATGCATGGTGCAGGAAATGAGAGTCTAGTTTACCTCTATAGCACATGCAAAGTAGATGTGCCGGTGGAAACAGAAGGCAGCGGAGTGATAAAACTTTGGGATGCATGCACAGATGTCTGCTCAGGGGTCACTTTGTCTGCAGCAGAATCAGCTATTTGCTGTGCTGAGCACTGCTTCAGCTGACAAATAAATGAAAATGTATTTTAATCCTGACCATCCAGAATATTTCAGTGAAAAATAACCTTATAGATCAGACTGAAGAGGGACTTACTGTAAGTCTGGTGATAAATCAGGAAGCTGATGAAGCCAGAAATATTTGTTACAAATATGTATCCACAGTGATCACTTAGTGCAAGGGCATTTTAGTGCACCACCACCAAAATGTTTGGAGTGGTTAAAAAGAGACGAATCCGGACAAACAGTTATAATGCTAATAAATTTAAATCAGCGGAGCTTTTGAAATGTTGCATTGTATAAAATTGAATTGGTTACATTTCCAGTTAATGTTTTAGAGCAACTAGATTATAAAATGCAGCAAGAAGCTACCAACATTTCCATTTTTTAATTGTTAACAAACTATTTAACTATTTAATTTAAAACAAACTATCTTAAATAAATTAAAATATTTCAAACTGATTGTTAATTTTTCAGTTTTTTATGAACATCTTCCAACAAGGAACTTCAATCTTTAAGGTGGAAGGAAAAATAACTTTTAGGTAGAGTTCTTGTGACTTTAAATAAATGACTGAAGGCGTTTTTAAGGAGTTCTTGTATAGTTTTTGTTCCCTGTGCTGTTTGTGTCCCTGTCATTATTCACCTGTCCTCAGCTCTGTCCTTGTTTGTCTGCCACGCCCATCTGCACCTGTCCCAAGTTTGTAATCAGCCATCTGTGTCCACTTACCAATCATCCTTCGTCTTTAAAACCTGTTCCTATTCTTCACATACTCACTGTTGCTGTTAAGTTTTAGTTATTTAGTTTTTGCTGCCATGTCACCATTTTATTTTTGTTCTTTTTAAATAAAACTTTAGTTTTCAGTTGTGCTCCTCTTGTGTCTGCCTGCTTTTGAGTCCAAATCCACCACCCTTCCACTTAACCTGACAATTTCAAAACTCTAAACATGTTCATTCCTCTATTTTTTTTAATTTAAGGACATACATTATCAAATCAAAAATTTCCTTTTTTTCTTGTGACATAAGTTAAACATCAAATTTAATGTCTATAAAAATACTCACCAGTTGTATCACTGCTAAATGGTTGACATTGTCAGCTATTTTCTACAGCAGGCTGTTTCTTGTATCTTGGTGTGTAAACTTTATAGCAAGTATATTAAACTCAGTTTATGTTATCGTGAGAATTTCTTCTGCTCTCTGTCTTCCCTCTACCAGAGCGTTGCAGTTCTCAGGAGGTTTAAAACTGCGACAAAACATGAAATATTGGTTTGATATGTCCCTGCAGTTTTATTTTGCACTTGTAAACATAAATTGCACATTGTTAAAGTGTCCGGGACAACACAGCAACCGCTGATAACAGCATCAGTTAAACTGCACCAGTGTAATGCAAATGTTATGTCATGAATGAACAATTACATCTTGCTTTCAAAATTCAATTTAATATGAGATAAAAGAGTCTGGAGAGCTTTTTTAATGCAGGCCATTTGGCAGCACTTGCCATTATACAAATTAGGTGCTGGTTTTGGCTCACACAGCTGATAACTGCTTACTGGTGAAGAGGGAGTACAGTGAACAGGACAAACCAGTGCTACCATTAACAAGTCGCTCAATGAGGCAGGGATGGAGACTTTTTTTTAATGGTTTTGAAAAGTTATCTTTTGACATTGAAATGACACCACATTCTCTCTAGCTGTAATTGCCACTAAAAAGTAATTAATACTCCTTCATGATTTAAAGAGTCTTAAACATAATATTCACTAATCAAAGCAGGAGAGTATTCCCAGCCATGTGGAAAATTTGCTCTAACCACTCATTTTGCAGCATACCATTGGGCCGTGTGGTAAGAATGGGAAACGTAAATTTGACACACTCAAATTAGGATGTTTGCGCCAAAGGTTATCCTTCAAATGCTTCAGAATGACTCAGCAATAACAATCAGGCTCTGGCAGACTAAGTCACAATGCAAAACCCATTAAAAGCTGAACAAATTGTGAAGCAAATTCCTGGTTGTGCTCCTGAAATGAAATGCCCTCATCAGTCTTTTCATTAGCTTTTTTTTCCCATGCTATTCCACCTCTGAATCTCATTCACCGCTTATGATTGCTTAGACCCACAACTCTTTAGCAAAAATCATTCTCAGTTTGATGGTTGGGTGAGTCTGACACAGGATGTAACACTCAAATATGAAGCTTATTGTGGAATCACAAAGACGCACATGCAAGAGAAAGGAAGAAAGGAACCAACTCCATTCAGTTGTAGTTGTTTTGTTTTTGGTTTTTTTGATGAAACCAATAATCACAAATTACACTTTTAAATGTAGGCTTTGTAGCAAAATCAGTTTTGGCAATTGTCAAATGAATGCATATCACCAACCCCTGAAGGCATGGTAGCATGGGAGGGACTGGAGCCCATGGAGCTTGGGGCTGAAGGGTCCTCAGAGCCGGAACTGGGGGACCGCAGAGGATGGCTTTCCTTTGCATCTGTGAGGCTGATCAGGTACTGGTGACACTAGTAGCGCTGCAGCCACTGAAGCCACAGGGGTAGCTGAGATAGAGAGGCAGAGAACTTCAGTGGCTGCAAATTCTGCGCTTCACTGGCGACAACGTGAACAGGACTTGGTGAGTCCAGATCCGGGGTGTAGTGGGATGCTAGACTGTAGTGAAGAGCTGGATTTAAAGAGGGGCTTGACCAGATGGAGTCATACCTCCTTAGGTGGTTTGATTGTCAAGCTTGTTCCCCAGAAGGGCAACTTCCTCTCCTCCTACTCCACCAAAAACGGTGAGGGCAGGATCTCAATTTCTGTACTTCGGAATCTCTGTCTTCTCATGTGTTCAGGTGCTCTCACCTGAACCTCATTCGTCTCTCCTCTTCTTTCCTTTCCCTGTGGGCAGCCTTGTCTGCCTCTTGTGCCAAAAACTCACCAGTACTGATAAGCCTGCTGGGTTCTTTTCTGGAGTGGCTCATTCTGTCAGGTTTGTATTGGATCAAACCCAAAATGCAAGCAAACTCAAGGAGCTTCAAAGAATAACAAATTTATTAAACAAAAACAAAAGGCTGACGTGGCAGCAAAATCTACAAGGAACTACTACAGAGATGACAGAGAGATAACCTGACTGCAGCAAGAGCTGACAATGAACCACTGAGGAGGAGATGAAAAAGACTGAATCTAAAGGCAGAGCTGAATGATGTAGTCGGGAACAGGTGACTGATTACAAAGTAGGGACAGGTGCCGATGAGAGTGACAGGCTGACATGGAAAAATACTGAGCTGCAGATGAACGATAGCACAGACGAACACATGACAAAGCAGAAAAAACTACAGAACACAGAAGTGCAGATACACAGAGGCCATGAATGAAGACTTAACTCAAGAAGCACATGAGAAAACGGATCACACAGAAACACAAGACAGATCCACGAGAGCAGATCACATGGAACTATAAAAACACGAGAGTAAGAAAATACACAACCTTGAGCACTAAAAAGAAATCAAAACCCAACCAGAAAAACCCACATAAAAGAAACAAAATTTTTCATACCATGACAGTGTAGTAATTTGTGTTTGGTGAAAGTAATTTGAACTTTTTTTGTTTTTCCTTGTAAGGTGGAACCTAAAGGTGCTCACTGCAAACTATGAAATCAAACATAAAAACACTTTTCCTGAACTAAATCAAATGGTGCAGATATGCATTTCTGAAATGTGGGTATGCATTGAATGTAAACACAGCACTAGGCTGAATCTGCCAAATAGCGTGTGAAAGCTTGATTCATTTAATTGAACTACATTAGGCTGGCTGTAGTCTGGGTAGGTAAACAAATATGGCGGAATTGGACAAGTGTAGAATCTCCAAGAAGACATTCAGGTGGAAATATATGAGTGAATCTGTTGCTTAATGGGAAAGAAAATAGAAATAATGAGAGACATCTGTCACTAATACATATCGATGATCAAGTAGAGTGGTGAAGCTCCATAAAGACAACACTCTGCATTCAAATACGGGAGGCTTTACCATTTGAACCTGACCAATATACAGCACTGTACTCAACAAATCTGAGCATAAATACATATCAATACATTAAAACTGTCAGACTTCTTCGACCCAAATGGCTGTTATATGGATATGGCCATGGCTCAGACAAACCACTTGTGCAGATTTTGGTTTTTGCTCTATGATTATATTCTTTTTACCGATCTTCATGGCAATGAGTACCTGTAAAGGTCACTCGTTGCTCGGGTTTGCTTGGGTTCAGGAACAGATGGAGGAGGTATTTTGGACGAGGCAGGTTTGAGTATCTCTGTTTACTGTTCAGAGATCTGATTCTGTATAATTGGCAGAAAAATGAATGGAAAGTCAATCTGTCT
The DNA here is from genome assembly GCF_001649575.2 of Kryptolebias marmoratus. NCBI lineage: Eukaryota > Metazoa > Chordata > Actinopteri > Cyprinodontiformes > Rivulidae > Kryptolebias > Kryptolebias marmoratus. The sequence goes on along the minus strand of NC_051434.1, from coordinate 4,499,787 downwards.
CCTGTCAACATCATCAATAATAATACCACAGTTTAATTTTAATGCATTTTTTAAATAAATGAATTCTCAGAAAGCAAAACCAGAATTGATTTGTATGTGATTCAGGCATTGATATGAAGTTTAGGTACTAATGACCTTCCATTCCAGCCTCACGGTCCTCATTACCCAAAGTATTTTCTAACTAAATTGTTTACAAACAAATTCATCTATCTACTTGTTTGTGGTGCCGCCAATGTGTAATTCACACCAACGCTCCAGAACAAAGCAAAACAGAACAAAAACAGAAAAAAGGAAAAAAGATTTTGCAGGTTTAATTAAGTTTTAAAGGCACAATTTCACAATTTAAATATGTCCAGGAATGAGCCAACAAACTGGAAAACAACATATTTATTTAAACATAATAATCTTTTACTGCAAATGTGCTAAAACACTGAAACTTAGATAAAGAAATCAAAAGAAAAAAACAAAATCTAACATAGTTTTTTTTTTTTTTCTGTTTTTTTACAGCTTCTAAAAATATGAAATTTTGTGAAATATTATGATTTGATTTCTTTCATTTGTTTTTTGCTTGTTTTTATTGATATTCAATAAAACATGTTTTAGTTTCTAAGGGTCCTGCTGTCAGGATTTGGTTATCTTTGGTTTGCTTTTGTATTTGAGTTATTGTTTATTGTGTTCCCTGTGTTTAGTTTCTTTCTCCAGTGTTTAGTATGTTTTCTTTTGTTGTTCTGCTCCCTGTGTTCCTTGTACTATCACTCGCTCTTCCTCAGTAGTCCTATCGGCCTGCCTCAACCACCCACACCTGTCTCTTGTTTGTAATCAGTCACCTGTGTTCATTTATCAGTCACCCTCAGCCTTTAAAACCCGGTCATTTTCCACACTTACTTGCTGGTTCATTGTCCCTTCCATGTGTTGTCTGGTTTTCCTCATGTCTCGCCCTCGTGTCTTTGCAATCCTGGTTTGTTGTAAGTTTTATTTAGATTTGGTTGTTGCCACACCAGCCTTTTGTTTTCCTTTTTGTTAATAAATTAGTTTTACTTTGAGTTCCTCCTTGTCTGTCTGCATTTTGGGTAAATAAACGACTTTATTTCTTAAATTGTTAATTTGACATTTTTATTTAGAAGTTTTATTTTGTCTCCTAGCAACATCTGCAATCAGTCATTGCTCACCTGCTGCCGTAGACACAAACACTTATTATTTCCACAAACATCTTTGTCAAAAATATGGATCTCGGTACGTGCAAAGAATTATTGCATGTACCCACATGCATCAATTTTCTGTTTGACTTCAGCTGTCACAAAGAGCGTCATATCTGCAGTTTGAAGAAATATAAGCCCTTCTGAAAGGTGTGATAATCCACCAACCAGTGCCTCAAATTTTCCAGATAAAAGTAAAAAAAGAAATGTTTCAACAAAGCTGCTTTTCGGGTTTCCTGAAATGTTGACAGTTTGGAGATAAAAACTGAAATGTAACATTTTATTAAGCTCTTTGCAGGCTTTGTGTAAAACTGCAAAGAAACAAGAGCAGTCAAGTGACAAATGAACCAATAAATAAATGCAATGTCACAAAACAGATAGTATGAAAGACTGAAAAATCTAACCTGCATCAAATGCTCTGGGTTTATTATGCTTTTTTATCAGAAACACTCATATCAAAGTATATAGGACTGGAATAGGAAAATATCCAGGTAGATATTAGTTCTACATATTGTTGCTCTTTATGAAGAAGATTTATGTGAATAAACTGTCAAAACCAAAATAATACAAATAGATGATAAAAATGCAAGCCACACAATGTTTCCTGTGAAAAGCCAATCTTCATACTAACTGGGAACTTTGATACTGAACATTAACGTTTTCTGAAAAAATGAAATTGCTGGGACATATTTAGGTCCTCATTTTGCAATGCATTGGTGTTAGTATAATGCAATTTAGCTTTTTCAATTTTTATATGTTTGTCTTAACAAATCTAATTAACCTTTTTTCAGATGGGAGCTACGGAGCATGTGGCAGCATGTTGAGCTGTAACAGTTTGAAGTGTGTTCACATGCTGAGTTCTCTGATTGTGTCTCACAGGGTGGGAGGAGGGTCACTACTCTACTTACTCCGGTTTAATTACAGCCGCAGTACTTTGAAGCAAAAGGACCTTTAACATTCACATGTACTATTTATCCTCTTTCACGTGGACATTTTGAGGATTACTTTGTCCTCTCCGTGTTCTGTGGTTTCCAGTGGCACATATGTGAAGTGGCAGCTGTTTGTCTCCTCAGTTTCCAGAAATAAAAAAGCCCCATTATTTTCCCCATGGACTGAGTTAAATGACTCATGATTGAAGCTATTCTATGTATTGAACTGACCTCGATGAATCATGAGTACAAAAGATGAAAAACTGTTATGTAACATATTGTTACAAGAAAATACAGCCACACAAATAGCAGGTAGATACTTGGTAATGGGGTGACAGAGTGCATTCTTGCTGAACTTTATTGCACAGCATTTACATGTGACTGATTATTTTAAAAATCCATATTATTTACTTTTGTCCTATTATTATTTTTCTTATCATTATTATTAAAAATTTGATATTTTCTATTATATAGTAACTGAATGTTTCATCAGAAAAGATCATCTGTCAGATCCAATGAGTAAAGAAAGTATGTACTTTTGTATGTTTGAGAGCTGATCTAAGAACTTTAAAATTTGCTGTGATGAATCTTTTATTTTAATTTTCACAAAGCATTTAGTGACCATTCGTCATTGCTGATTGGCTGAATAAGTCCCAGAGCCAGGACCGCTACATGCTCATATAAAGAAGTGGACATAAGTTGTTTACTTCAGTTTTGTATTTATTCAGTCATGGTTACTTATACTCTATGTTGAAGGCTTTACTGACTCTAAGTGTCCCTAAGGCTTAATCATAGAATACAAAAGAAGTATGTATAAAACATTTTTTGTAGAACTAGTGTGACTTATTCTAACATGACGTTTCTTCATGCATCTGTCCTTTATCCTTCTGTATTTTGTTGGTTATTATATTTAGTTCAGTCCTGCTTGCGTTGCAAATATTTGCACGCTGTCTTTTAGAATATAATGAGTTTTTTACCATCATGACTGATTTAGTGAAAGTTTGAAAGACTTTGAAAGACTTCAACCCCTACAAAAAAGTTGGATGCATTTAATTTGAATTTAATTAACTTTAACTTGAAATTACCTAAATGTAAACCTGTGACAAAATAGGTTTTTGGAAACATTTTTACAAACATTACCATCACACAGGAACTTTTACTTATAACTCTGGGCGCTTCTGTTGGTTCCAGTTTTTAACAGTGTTACTGTAGCATCTGTGCCTCAGTGTGGATGAGCGCTGACAGGAATCTGCTGGAGGTTAAATAGTTCCTCGTTCATGTGTCGCCTCCTCTCAGCCTCAGCTATTTGCAATAGAGCAACCAGTGACGATTAATCGGGTCTGTCTGCCTCTTTGCTTCCACTGTCACAGGAATCGCATCACGCTCAGCAGACTTCTTAACCACAGGCCTCATCTTTTCACCCTCTCATCCTTGCAATAATTTACTCTTTCATATTGACACTAGTACTTCCTTTACAACATGTATTCGTATTATTATTAATATCTATGTAACTAGTGCTCATGTTTCTTTGAGAAATGAAGCTACCATGAGGTGAAGAGTACATGCAGTGGGTCTCATGGAGCAACATGAACAAGATTACATCAGACTGCACCGTGACACGGCTCAGGGCAAAGTCTGTTTCATGTATCATCATGAAATCAAACAACAGGTCACTGCTGGATGAGACACTGGCTAACTGACCTCCTGTTTGATTTACTCTTTAATTAATGTAATGATTCATCATCTAGAAAGCTCTATGGATCAGATCTCGTTGCCAGTTTATGGTCCTCTATGGGCCATTGAACAGCTTCAGAGTTTACATGTTAAATGAGAAATTTCTTTATTTTTTCACTTTTTATCAAATTTACTTCAATTCGTCCTTTGCAGACCAAGCTCTGATAGTAGCTCTGAGATTTTCTGCAGCTTCGTCATTAAATAAATTCTGTATCAGACACCCCTTCAGGCATGGCTGCTTGTTGAGAGGTTTATTCCAAAAATGTGTTGGTGACCTTTTAAATTTCTTTTTTTATTTCCCAGGTAACAAGAAAGTGATTAGTTTGATCAACTGTTGGAAAGAATAATATTGATTAGGTATTTTTTGAGCAAATTGCCCCAAAGGCAGTTTTCTGAAGTTCAGCAAGTTTCCTAAATTAGATTTATACCTTTGACAATTAATTACTAAAAGGAAATAAGCAAAGTAACTTTGCACTCAGTAAATGCAGTGATATGCTGTGTGATCCAGCTCAACTGTTAAGTCAGTAAGATGGCTGTAAATTGTTTGATGACTAAATAATAGGTATCTATTTATATATACATATATATGTGTGTGTGTGTGTGTGTGTGTGTGTGTGTGTGTGTGTGTTGTTAATGGAAGTGGTGGTGGTGTTTTCTTAATACAAACTGACCAGAATGACCTAAATTGACTGTAGGATTTGAATACTTTTGCATACAGTCTCTGATTTAAAACCACATTATCAAAGCAAAGCATTCATGATTGTGCACATATGAACATCGTATGCTGGTATAATTTCTCAGTCATCTAGGACATGACAAATCCAAAAACAAACAAACAAAAACAAAGCAACTGGACTTCTATTCTATAATTCTGTAGTTGAAGATGTTTTGCCTTCCATCCTGGACGCTTTCTAAATTCATAACTGGAGAGTGTGGAGTTCCAAGCTTTAAACTTCATGAGATCCATTTTAACAAGCAAAATTCACATGCAGATTAATCTCACTCCCCACTCACCCCACTGGGAGGGGAGTGTGGTTTGCTGCAAACTCTGATGTCCCATTTATATAAAAATAAGCAAAAAAACAGCAAAAATTAATAGTCATTTTGCTTTTAATCTTTCTTAAACCTCTAAGTTTTTCACCTTTGCACCACATGCATGATAACTGTAAAAAGTCACTCCTGATTTCAAGGGTTTTATAATGGCACAATGGGATCAAAATGACACCATTTGGCCTTGGCAGCTTCTCTCATACTATAAAAAGTAATGCCTACAGCCATTAAAAAAAGACACTGAGTCAACAGTTTTAGATGACAGTGTTTTATTACAAGTCTTATTGAGTCTTGGAGAGAAATCAAAATTAGTCAGTGCTTCTTTTATGCTGATGATTTCTTTTTCATGCCTTACATTTTCTTTTAATTATCATTTACATGGTCAGTGCTGGTGTTCTTTTGAGACAGGTTTAATTTTCAATACAAATAATTAAGCTCTTCATTTTACATTTTTCAGAGTGAGAAAGTGGCAATTAAAAGCCGCAGAAGCAGCACTGTTGGGCTGCTGAAGCCCTTAGACACCTGCCAACATCTCTGTAATGGCAACTTTAGGTAATTAACCCTGTCATTTTCTTTAGAGCTGTATAAAGAAAGTTGAAATGGGAAAGTTTAAGGCTCAGGTGCAGGGTTTTAAAGAATATAAACTGTGTTTAGGTAATGCTAATGTCTTTTATTTATGTGTTTGTTTGTTTTATCTTTTAACTAATCACCCTGAAAACGATCTAAGTTGGATAAAAGTTCTGTACATTAAAAAAACCTCTATGTTTTGGATTTTCTTGTATGACAGTGACTTTTTTTTTAACTGACTGTGACAAAGCTGCGTGTCTTAAATATTTACCTAGCCTGGTCACGTTAAAAAATACACTAACTTACTTTGTGTGATATTTGAATCCATTTAGCATTTATTGCATTTTATTCCACACCTTTTTCTGTATATAACAGGGCTTTAAAATATTTAACACATAGTTCAATATTTTACTTTTCCATTTGTATGTAAATACTAAGGTCTTACATTTGACTTATTTTGCGCTTTCTCTTTACCATATCAAGCTTAATTCACTATAGAAGAAGATGCATGATCACAATGATGTATTAGTAGCTCTTTTATGAACATCAGTTTATATGATAGTAAAGAAACATACAGAATGTGTCCAGTGAATATGGAGATCTGGCACACGGTTACTAAACAAAACACTACGGGTTCAGATGATAACGTGCAGCTTCTGACAGGTCCATATATTAAGGAGTTTAATTGTGATTTATTTAGATACATCGCTTAAAATAAACCAGTTTATAAAAGCAAATCATGCTCTGATAATACACACATGCACACACGCACACACTATGTTGTCTGCAGGATAAATATGATACGAATGTTAATGCCTCAGCTGTATATACCCATAAAATTGGATGAATCTTTACGACTGTGTCATCCCATCAAATAATAGTTCTCCAAGCTCTATTTTTATCCTCTGAGCTGAGCCGCAGCTATTTCAATTTAGGCAATTCAGTTGCTTCACTCCCCTCTATGTGCTGATTCAGTGGGGAAAGAAAGTGGCTGCACTGTTTACCAAGCCAAACTGTACGTTCACCTTTTGCTGGTTTCTTCATTATTACAACTGAGACCAAGGGATGCCAAACAGCTGAAAGGTAATTTACAATCACTTTAATCAGATTTGATTTACTAAGGCTGACAGTAAAACTGATTTACCTGTCCAATGTTAAAAAAATAAGTTATGGTTCTAATTAAACCTAAACCATTCTGCAGGTGGAAAAAATAGTGTGACAGAAAAAAAACTCAAAAGATGAGATTGAAACAAAACATGTTCCTTCATGAAACTGGATGAGCACATAAAACTCACATCACACTTGTGATAAAAGAATATCATCTGCTCATCACATGAAGCATTTCTGCATCGCAAACGCAAACACAATATTTCTGAGCAAGAAATAGATTTCTGAGGGAACAGATGGTGATAAAGCTAACTTAACGTGATATAACTATGGAGTTTAAAACAGTCAAAGAAACCAAAGTAGAAAATAATAATTATAATTAAAACAGTGCACAGATTAAAAAAACAACAGTTTTCATAAAGAGATAAAGAGAAAACAATTTCACAGCTATTTTTCTTGTCTTCAACACCTTACAACAAAATGAAGTCTGCACAAATACAAATACCTCAAAAAAATCATGCTGCCATGAGCTTTCCAGGAGAAGAACTTTTCGAGTGTTTGTTGTTATGTTAAATCATATTTCATGAAGTTCTTCCCTCCAAATGAGCTGATTTTAATCATCTGTTCAAGTGATTTTTGGTATGTTGATATCAACAAAGGGGCATTTTTTTAAGCCTTAAAGTAGTGCTGGCAAAAGTAGTAGGACAACTCGTATTTCTATTAGAAACTTATTTGGAAATTCTTTTTTATTTTATTTTATTTTGTCAAATTTTGATTGTGAAGTTGACAAGTCAGCTCATGCAGTTTAATTTTATTGCCAATGTATGAATTGAACACAAACTAGTCAAAAACATAATAATTTGATGCAAAAACAAAATAATGTTCAGTTTGTATAACAGTCAGACAAGTTACCAGAAACAAGTTACGCCTTACAAATCAGTATAACAAATTAAAACTTAATTAGTAGGATTTTTTTCTTTTTTGTAAACTTCTCTCATTGAGACATCCCACTGAGAACAATCTGTCGTGACTTCTTGCCTTCAGTCTGCTGCTCTCATTCCAGACATCTCTGTTTCCACCACAGGAAGTCAGTCAGTCTTGGCTCTGTTAAAACCTGATCCTAACGAGACAAGTTGATTATCCACCATGAAGAGGAGGGGGAGCATTTCATTTTTGGAACCCTTAAATGTCTATGCAGCGCTGACTATTAACAAAGGCCCAGCATTCACAGAGATTAATGGGATGATAATTTGCCATTAACAGCTTGAACCCGTGCACCAGCTGGCCTGGAGGAGCACCAAATAGCCACAGTCTCTTGCTGAGCAATGCACAACAAACTGTTGAGGAGCAAGAATACGGCAGCCAAGCGTCGCTTGATCATGCGGCATGCTGCTCAATTTATTCCATCACAAACACAAACACTTTGTGTGTTGTCATTCCGAACAGCTTTCAGTCTCAGGCTACCTCCCACCTCGTCTGAATTACAAGCGGAATTGCAGCTCATCATTAATCTACAGCCAACTCTGGAAGTTAATCTGAAGCAAATTGACAGTGTTCTTTTGTAATTAGTTTTAACTATTCCTGCTTTGAGCTATTTCCAGTTGTTTTTTTGTTTTTTGGTTTTTCCCAACTTCTCATAAAGATTCAAGCAATGATAACATCTTCGCTCTTTTAGACAAATAGACATGTCAATGTTGCAAGCCACTGAAATCTTTTTGTAACCACTCTGACAAATGCAAGGATAATTATGTAAATTCCAATAATGGAGAATTTATGGCATGAAATGACAAGGGCTTCAGACTACATGATGTGAGTACAAAAACAGAAAAAGTCTAATATAGGGTGGGAAATATTTGTCATGCAATTGTTAAAAAAGAAAAAAATCATTTACCCATTATTGTCTGATACACTGACTTTCAAATCAAACAATATTAATATAGCAATACTGTCCATCCATCCATCCACTTTCTTTAACAGAATAGAAAACATTGAGTGGTATAATTTTTTCTAGGGACTCGAGATATCCACAAGTTTATAAAAAAGTGGTAATATAAATCTTTTTATGCTGATCTTAGCTTGACATCTACTCAGAGCTTTTTCTGTGTGATTGTTTAAAATTGAACTAAACATAGCTTAACAGTAAAAATAATTGTTTTTTATATTAAATAAATTATGGTATTTCAGCATGGTATATTTAAAATAAAAAACATCATTAGCAACTTTGACAGGATTTAAATCTCAGTCTCCCACATGAAAGGATATCACATCTTCCATTACACCTCATAAGTACATTCTGCCAATATTGCTTCTCCGTTTTATCACATAACCAGGTGCCCATGATTAAGACTCCTGTGCTGTTTGTTTACTTTGAGAAAAAGGTTCAATGGAGGATAACTATTTGTTTAATGGCTGATGTTTGCTTGTCTCCATCAAAGTTCCCGATAGAGATTTTGTGTAAAGAGAAGCAGAACAAAGAAGCAAAGTAATGAGTCATGAGGCCAATTATCCATCCATCCATCTTCTTTTGCCCGTTTCTCTTTTCCGGGTCACAGGGAGCTGGTGCCTATCTCCAGCAGTCATGATGCCAATTATTAGAATGTTTATTTCAAATGATAAGTGAGCATTCATTTCTTTCAGCATTATTATCTAAGTAATAACTCAGCTGAAGCTCAAACAAAAAAGCAACATCTGACAACAGCATCTCTGTTCCTTTCTTTTTCATACAGTCTCTCAATGCATTGCTTCCTTTACATCATTCAAACTCACAATCCAAAACTTCCTGTGTCCTCCATTTCTTTACTTTTGCATTTCCTTCTGTTTTTATACCTTCCATTCTTCCGTTTCTCATCAATAATTTATTTGTTATACTTTATTTCTCTTGTTATTGTTATTTTTTATGGTCTTCTACCTTGTGTATAAATGCAATACAAAAATCAATGAGCTGAAAAGAAGACAGCCAGGTGGATCTCAGAGCAGCCTGAGTGAGCCTCTCGGTTGCTTTGTGTGACAACAAAAGCCGCAATGAGCTCTCTTTACTGGTCCTCGGCCAGCTGTGATCAAATAACTGGAAGTTGGGAGCTTCCATCAATCCACTGCTAATGGTCTGTGGAATGGGCTACAGAGACTCTTATCACACCAGAGATGGAACTTGAGGATCTTTGGGCTCATGCCCAGGCAGGGGAGGGTTATTTGGCACTCATTTGCATCACAGTGTGCCCTCATTCATATGATTGCTCTACAAGAGAGGAGATCATTTTTCTCCACAACGGTCTCAGAAAGAGAAGAAGAAGCTCAGATTGACAGTGAGTGATTCTTCTGCAGGAGTGGATTCATCCTGAGTCTGTCAGTTTCATGAAACTTTTAACTTCCTCAAACTTTAGAAGAGCTGGGCTCTTGGCCCAGAGGTAACATTTACTCTAATGTATTCTAGGCCTGATTTCAAGCCCAGATTAGTCTGGGCAACAAATTAAATTTTATAAATAAACTGAGAGCGAAATGGCACAGAGAACCAGAGAGATGTGAAAAGATGTGGGGTTAATAGTAAAACAAACTAAAAAACAAGATTGTTTGTTTAGTAACAAGGGCACAATAACTTCTATTAGCCAAGAAAGATTACAACAGATATATGCTTACACAGCCCTCCAGGGAGCCATTGGCCTGCAATACAATGATTTAAAAAGAAAATTAACCTAAAGAGGCCACTTTCACAAAACAAGCCCTCTAGTTTCAATTGGAGGATAATGACGATAGATCTGTCTGCAATCATCAATCACAGTCATTTAGTAGGTTTTATATTACATATATGTTTTATATTCTTTGTTCAGTACCTCCATTTTGAGGGACATGAATCAATAAAAAACAATTTAAGCTGTACCAGTAGAAAACACCATCTAATGATCTCAGTAACTAAAATAGCATATGATCTTCCTAATCTTCCTTTAATTGTAGGTTTTCTTACAGTTATGTCTTCAGAAATAATTATTTTAATTATAATTGTTTTGATTTCAATTAGATTACCCATTTGACTCTGGTAGCTGCTGTAGAGCTAGGAAATCCCTTCTTATAATGTTTGGCATCACTGTGAAACTTGGAGATTCCTTTTTTTAAATACATGGATGAAATCCCTGATGATATCACTCTAAAGCAAAAAAATCAAGTTTTCAAACCAGCACCCTTGTAAAAAAAAAAAAAAACTCACTTGTTGCCAGGCCAAGTGATAAATTGCTAAATATCAACTCAAATTTTTGCTCATTTTGCCAGCACAAGTCATATATTTTCATCTGCCCAGAAGCAGCCAGACAGGAGGAAACATTGGCCAAATCCCTGCTGGGCACTTTTACTAAAAGCTGCATTGGGCTCCAGCCTAGGGACATTGAATGTAAAACATATTTTTCTGCTCATTTAATCACAGGTGAATATTTGACGTAATGTACATCTATAAAAAAAATATGTAGTGTTCCACATGAATATAACAACTGCTGAAATGGGTAATGACTGATTAGAAAGATAATACGATCTAAGTTCAAACATATGTTCAAAAACTATTCTAGTAGCATCTACAGTAGCATCTTCTGGACATAAATCCAAAAAGACAGACTTTCGCCAGGCTACAGTTCTAATTGTTTTATTATAATAGTCAATCACCAAATACTCTTATAGGTTTCTATATATTTTAACGTAAATATATCTAACCTGGTGCTTCAAATAAGTAGTGATAGATGTTGTCGTATTCTGCATCTGATCAATCAATGGGGTTGTTTTTTATTCTGTCACTGGCAGATTTGGTACATTTTCAAGCCACAAAACTCAAATTTGTGCACAAATTTGGTCCTAATGTTTGAAGGAAGTTGATCAAAGTATTCATAAGTCTTAGTTATTAAAAATTATTTACAAACTTTTTTTAAATGCATATTGACAGATTGCAGATCAGCTTTTAAAATTGCCTGGGGATGAGTGTTGGGTTGATCTGTAGACAGGTCTATGGTATTAACAAGTTTTGTTGTAACTGTGCTCGTATTTGGGTTGGACCTGGTTTGTAATGCTGCCACATCTAGCTCCAGCTCTTGGGGAAACTGCTGCAGAAAGGCACAGGGGAATACCGGGGAAACCTTTCTTCTTTTTGCACTGAATCCCATCTACAGATGAAGCTCAAGCAGAGCTCTGTGTGTCAGCAACAGGAGGAATGATCTTTTTCCCAAATGGCAAGGATTTGAAATAAACTAAGGGCAAGGATGACTCATGGGCACCTGAGCAGCTTGTCATTCATGACTAAAGACTTTGAACTTATGCTGGAGTTGGACACTGATAATGTAACCCAGGATTTGTCTTGAAAGAAAAGCAGAAAAATCCTTGAACTTTAAAAACGAATCATCTTTCTGTACTGTTTGACTTGCTAAAGTTGATACAGTTTGTGCAATAAATTAAATTTAAAAACAAAAACAGATAAAACTGCAGTGATTTAACCCGACAAACCCAGTGTTATATACTGATATGGTTTATGGAAATAGGTTTTAGTTGGACAAAATTGGTTCTGGTCACTTCTGTGCATACAGGAGGTATGTTTTTATCTGTTGACAAGAGCCTGTATCAGTTTGTGCCCAGGGCGTGGAGTCACAATAATCCATCTGTAAAACACATCAAAACTCCACCAAGTCTATTTACGTCATGGTCCGAGTTCTTAGAGTTCTTCTCTTTTTTTGTTTTAGACGTTTTGATGCTCAGTGATCTTCTATTTTGGCAAAATTCCCATTTGTAATGTTACTCCTACTGCTACACCTATACAAAGTTTGGTTCATGACATCACCTACAAGTCTATAAACACAGCTTAATAGCAGCGACATCAAAGTGTAAGTGAGGTGAGGTAAACTCTTTCACAGCAGCCACTTACCCACAAAAGAAAGATTTTTTTAATTATTTGATAATGTGAGCCATCTGTGTTCTCAACATAACTATTTATTTAATTATTTTTAACTACTGAATAGCCTTTCAGAGATTTTATTTTCTGTGATCATGCACTAATTAGGCTTCCTATTTAGACACCCATTCATTAATTTTCTTTACCTGGTTTTTTTGTGTGCAGGGTCATTAGGGAGCTGGTGCCTATCTCGAGTGGTCATTGTGTGAGAAGCGGGGTACACCCTGGACAGGTTGCAGTTTCTATTTATCAAAACTTTTAATTTCATTGACACATCTCCATAAGAACAATAAAGCTTTAATTTTTTATTCATTATTTCAGTCAACTCAAAAAGTTTCTGTGTTGTAAGATATAAGGTAATTTGACTAAAATGATCCACAATCAAAGAAAAAACACTCTTCAAAGTCAAAGTTAATATGCACTGCAGAGCTTACATCCTTTACAAGAATAAAGGTCAACAGGACCATCAGCATGTAGGTGTTAAAACAAGAATTCCACTCTTTTTCGCTCAGGTCCAATCTAATTTTTTGCTCTTATCTCCTAACGAAGGCTTGTAGTAAACTCCAACTTGAATATTTTATTGACACAATTACCCCATCATAGGTAGCTAGCAGACTGTGTGTGTGTGGGCAAAACCTGAGCAGAGGGCATACCGGATGCTGGCTGTCAAAGAACATATGGTTGATTCAAGATGTGTGTATAAAAAACACATGCAGGAAAACAGGCGAGCTGCCAGCCACCACAATAGGGAGGTGAGCCGACAGCAGCTGGCTGCAGAGGGGAACTAAGACACTGCATGCTAACAAAAAGAGCTGTACACTCATAAATAAAAGGGTGGGCAGCACATACATAAATTTAGGGAGGAATAAATGCTTAAGTGACAGAGATGCATCTGCATAGCTTATGTTGCTTAATAAGGTAACAGAAAAATAATTCAAGGCTCTCTTTCTTTTCTGTTTTGAAGTGCAAATAGTTAATGCGAAAATAAAAACATAAAGTCCTGAGAAAGATGTCAGTCAGAACTGGAAGGTTACTTTTTGTGAGACTATATTTTTTCAAATGTGGCTCTCCTTAAAACGCTAAAGAAATGAAAAGAAAATTTCCACACATATTAAACATCGTATGGGTTTAAATAAGCTCACAATCCATGCACATATTGCAGGCAGAAAAATTGTTGTATATTATGAGGATATATTTTTCATTATTTTCACCAAAAACAAGATCAGAATAGATGCTGCAGAGACTTAAAGCACCAATTTGTCTGTCTTTAATCAGCAGATGTGAGCTGAAGCTGAGCTCACAAACTCATTTTCTTAATTCTTTTTACTTTTTCTATATTGCATCTGTTACATAACTGAGCTACAGTCTGTAGAGTGACTTCTTCTTTTTCATTTGTATGGTGGTTGGCAAACTGTGTCTAAACGTTTTTTTATTGCAGTTATTGATTCGTGCCCGTGCTCAGCAGGGCTTGAGTAAACATGTATGTCATTAGATGGCTTTTTTAAGGTTTTATGGCCATTCTGTACAAGGAAAGTGTACCTCAGAATTATTTTTACTACTAAGGCTCTGATCATTTGCATTATCAAGGACACACTTCTTAACTGAAAACAGCTTAAATGTTAATTTTGACACACTAATCATTACCAATTATCTATTTATCCCCTTAATAAACCAAAAGTGTTACTTAAGCATGGGAAGTTTAATCCCTTCAGAAAAGCCTTTTATACGTGAAAGATAGAATCACTGTATCAGTATTGTCATACCATGACATTGTTCACTGCAGGGGCGCCAGGGAGAGGCTGCTGTAGCACATTTGTAGTCAGTTGTAGAGCTGCAGATGATGAAATGCGAGTCAATTCAGGACATTGCAGGTGGCAGGAATTAGAAAAGTTTGGCTCATTTTCCCCCATTACTAATGAAGGATATACTGAGCCTCTGACCCCTAAATCATTTTACCAAGGCTGATTAAATTACCATAACTGTTGTATAAAAACAACAAAACAGCCACCACTGAATCAATGCAAAACAATCTACAGCTTTTAATTGGATTCACTAAAACTATAGATTTAAATAAATCTGTTGTTTTCATGTAATCTTTCTAGATGATATTGCAAAAGTGAACAAAACAACATGGATCCTCTCTACCAGCCAATCCTTTTACTGTATATTGGTGAATAATGACATACAGCAGTGGTGTTGCTCCACTGTTAACCCTCAACCTTACCCCCTGATTGATTGGTATAATAAAAGTAAACATTCATTTTCCCTATATTGAAAAATCCTCAAGGTCATATAGAAAACATTATACTGCAGTCATTATATTTACTGAATCTGTAAGGACTCAAATGAAATAGACTTGGTTCAGTGAAAGATATTAGTCTTTTTCTGAGTAAAAATAAAAATAATAGTTGAATTAAACAAATGATAGTCAGGGCAAAACACAAGAGTTGTGTTAAACTACAAACTGAGAGTAAAGATGGTATCTCATTGGGCTGTGAGTAGTTGGCAAATGGTATTCATGAAGCAGTTTCCCGAATGTCCCTCAAATGTCTCTTGAATGTCTCGCGACTTTTGCAAGGTTCTCAACTTCCTTGTGTGAGTCGCAGAGACACAGAGCCCTGTCGCTCAAGTGTTGAACAAATACAACTTTTTTCTTGAAATAAATGCATCTGAATTTTGCCACAGGTGTCTCCAACTTATCTCAAGAGAACGGGAGTTGTATTTTGACACCTGTTCGGGAGCTCATTCGGGAATAACACAGGTAATTATGTTTAAACTGCAACTTTGGGTCAGAAACTGCATTAGGAACAAAAATGGCAGCAGAGGAGTGGCACACATCCACACACACTTATACATATTAAACATATTAAAAGTATGCATTAATATACACCGCTGACTTTATTTATTTATTGTCGTTATTATTTTGTATATAAGGAATATATGGCAATCGAACTTTTCATTAGATAACAGACTTGCCAATAGAAAATGATCCATGTAATTATTGTCATTTATTTATTTTACTTCAAAGTATATTTCACTGTAATAACACCAAAAAAAAAAATGTAGACATCAGACAAAATATGGTTCTTAAACTGAGTGGATATTTATTCAGATAATTTCAGGATATGAGCTTATTTTGATATCATAATTGTTCAATTCATGCATGCAGATTAAACAAAATAAATAATTTACTGAGCTGACTGTTCTTTTGAATATTTAGAAGTTTAAAAATCCTGAAAGCATCAGTGAAATGTCAGCCCATGATAACCCGGTCTTTTTATTTCATTAGTAAATCTTTTGATTTTTTTTTTTTTTTCATTTAAAACACGTTTGTTGCTTTTCAAAATCACTCCATTGCCTGGGAAAGTCTTGATGAGATCTAAATACAAGAACCATCAAAGCACCTTTTAATTACTGCAGAGTGAGAGTGGGAGTGTAAAAATGAGAAAATCTGTGAGAGGAACAAAAGTGTGGGAAATGAAAAGAACAGATTTGGGAAAAGTGCAACAAAAAAATTAGCTCATGCAATAAAGTCACTGATGCTCCTCACCACTGAAGCTGAACTAGTGGGAAAAATAAAAGCAAAGAAATCTTATTACGTGATCAGTTATTTTAAAAGTTGTCAGGAGACAAAAAAAAAACCTGATAGCAAACCATCATCTGATACAAATTAACAAGACCAATATGCTAATATATGCATGCACCAGTTGAGGGTTTATTTCTTAAGAAAATACTTTTCTGTCTTGGTAAAACAAACGCTTAGGAATGTAAAATTTGAAAAGGGGGCATACCCATACAAAGCTTAAAAAAGGTACTGAAAATAAAGTAATTCTCTTTCATTCTTTATAGTTTTATAACAGCCCATCTCTTGGCCTTACTGGTTCTCTCAGCTTTGCTCTCACAGTTTTTCCCAAGAGCCACTTGCACCAGAAGAGCAGTTTGTGATAATTTGAAGTATGTCAGATGAAATCAGGGACTCAAGCTCTCAGAGTGGTTGAACATATGCTCGTGAAGTGGTCATGAATTTCAAAATTCAAGAAGTCTGTGTCCAGATCTCGAGGCAGTGTAACACCTATCAAACTCCAAAATCAACACTTCTCTTCTGATCAAAATAGTGAACTAAACAGGAAAAATAATTCAATGTTTCTTTAGGTTTTGCAACTCTGAAGAAATGCATTTAGATGGAAATTAATATCTGAGTTCATTAATATAAATATTTTGGAAGGCTATCATGATATTCATTCTTTCAGTCATGATCCATATCTCATGACCATAGGTGAGGGTTAGAACGTAGACAGACCAGTAAATCGAGAGCTTTGCCCTTTTGTTCTGCTCCTTCTTCTCCACAACAGACTGAAGCAACACCCTCATAACTGCGATCGAGACCCCAATCCGTCAATCAATCTCACTTTCCATCATACAATGAACAAGATTCCCAGATACTTGAACTCCTCCACTTGAGGAAGAGACTCGCCCCAGATCCATATTTTTCTGGTAGAGAATCTCAGACTAAAGGAAGCTGATTCTCATCTTTGGTGCTTCACACAAGCAACATGTGGGTGCATCAAATCATCCACATGCTCATAATTAATACCAAAAAAGGTAACATGGCAAATGTGTCCAAAAATGGTGGGGAAGAAAGTGCTTGTTTTAACTATTACATAAATACCAAAATTAAAATAAACTGTTCTTCTTGGATGGTATCACTCTCAAAATTGAAGGCAAATTGCAAGAAAATGCATGAATTTTCAGATGCAGTCTCACTGAACCAAGTGACCATGGAGCCATGTGGCTGTGTTTTGAGTGGCCAGATTTAGAAAATTACACCCTATTTTCACGTGGCTTGGAAAATGATAATATTGGCCATGAACAATATTTTGTTACCCACCTAAGCTCATTTTGTACCCACCTCAACAGCCACTACCTCATTTATGATTTAATCTGCTGAAGTACACTTCTGAGGTGAAGGGAGGCAGATTTTGATCAGTTTTTCAGTAACTTATATTTATCACCAGCCTGTCTTTTAGACCTGGACACTTGCCGTGGATGTTTTCTTTCAAAGGAGTGCTCCATGCAGGAGTCAAAAATGCTCTGTGACTGCTTGAAAACACCTGTGGCAACCTTAAGATATATTGAAGATGGGTTAAAGCCTCCTTCAGTTCTGACTGGATAAGATTTTGTCATCTCTGCCTAACAGAAAAAAAGAAATATGCAAACATACAGCCTAACAGAAAATATGAAAAAGTTTAATATATAAATGAATCCCCATACGATCAAAGCGCTGCACATTTTCATGAAATCTCCTGTTATTAGGGGAAGTCTACTCTGTCCTCGGGCCTATAGGCATTTTCTAATTTGTAGGTTTATGTTAGTGAATGTGTTAATGTGACTGTGAGTCCCTGACTGGGAGGAAGGGACTAATAACAGTGATTCGACTCATTACCTTTCATTGAGGAATCTCTGATTGTATTACCCCCGGAATATGCACACAGCTGTTAATAGTGCTCAGGCAGCTTGATGGACAGCTACGTGTTATCAGACTTTAAAGAGGAGCTCATCATCACCACTGTGCTAATGGACCAGTCGAGAGTGAACCCATCACACTAATGCGCAAGCAACAAAGACCTCGTATGGGAAGTAGACAGAAGAACAAAAAAGGCCTGACACAATACAATAAGCAAACTCCAAACACACATCCAGAGAACATAAAGGAGGAAAGAATATTGAAACCGTTTTTAGGCTCTGGCAAGATCATTTATTCATATAGAAAATTAATTTGTTCCTAAAGAAGAAAAGCTGAATTCAGTACAAAACTGTAAATAGTAGGAGCTACCACTTTGGTTACCCATCTGTCTTTCATTTGGTTGTTGCTGGATTGATGTTGCTGCCTTTAAAACAGTGACAAAAAAATTATGAAATCATTATTTAAAGATAACTTACCTGCAGTTTAATCTGATAGAACACTCTGGTGTCTCTAGTATGGTGTGAAAAATACTGAATAAATTACTTAATCTTTTCTCATTATCTAATCTTTTCATGCAATTAAAACTGGGTCAATTTATTACGACCTACTTTGGTCTGTCTGTGAATGCAAATATGACAAATTAATTATATACTTAGTTTAATTTAACACGGACTGTTTTTGCACCCATTAACAAATGCATCCATCCATCTATCCGACCATTTTTTTTACCCACTTCTCCTTTCCTAGGTTGCAGGGAGCTGGTGTCTATCTTTGTGAGAGGCAGGGGACACCCTGGACAGGTCGCAAGTCCATCACAGGGACACCTAGAGACAAACAAGACAACCATTCACACTCTCAGCCACACCTTGGTGGCAATTTAGAATAACCAGTTAACTTAACATGCATGTTTTTGGTCTGTGGGAGGAAACCAGAGTACCCTGAGTAAACCCACTCATGCACAGGGAGAACATGTAAACTCCACCCAGAAAGGCCCCAGGTCGGGAAGTGCTGGAAGGTAACAACTCTAACTATTCCTGCCATGCCATCCTTTACAAATGCATTGATTTGAAATTGAAGACAGACTGTGAAAAAGCAAAAATGAATCTATAAATATTTGTTGTTATGTGCTTGAGTGTTTTGTCACCATTGTTTTATCCTAAAAAAGAACACATCCGTTCTGTTTCTAAAACTGGCAGCTGTGATATTATGTGGAACCAGTGCAGCATGATTAAACTCCTTGCACAACTTTTATCAGCACCATGTAATGACTGCCACCTCTGAACCGCCTCATTATAATGAAAACATGATCTTCAAAGGAAAACATTGTCATGGCTGTGCAGGTTGTGGGGAATCTGCAGCTGCTCTACGTGACCTGCCACCTTCTATTGTGCAGCCTATAAAAAGGAAGTCAGAATTAGATCCAAGCTGGTCCCAGGTCAACCTCTCCCCTAATTACTTCATTACCTTTTTTTACAGCAGAATGCTGATGGTTGAACAGAGTTTATCTATCAGTTAATTAGTCGGAAACTGAGAATCAAAGTTCCTCTATTGTTCTGCTTAATACTCATTTGTTCAACATGCTGAGTGAGTTTCACAAGGAGATTTTTTACTGTTCAATTTGGATGAATAATAACTACTAAAGAACAGTTAGGGTAATGTTGTAAAGAAAAAATATGTGCAAGCTTTTCCCAATTGAACGTTATAACAATAACAAGCAAGATACTGTAAATAAATTTATTTGCAAACTATTTAATCACTGTAAACACAAGAATATTTTAAGTTTGAGTCTCTTGTGAAGTGCTCAGCTAATCCAAGAAAACAATGTTCCACAATCCTTTAAAATGTCTTTGCTTGAAAGGTATTCATTGCAAAGTCATGAAGACAAGTTAAAAAAATTGTATTCAAATTATTAAAGTAAGACACAAAATCTGCACAACAATTTTCTTATATTGATGGTTAATGTGTCCTTAAATAAAAAATCATAAGCATAAATTGCGAACAGCTGCCAACTATTACTGCCAACTTGTGCGGAAACAGCAGAAGGGACTGAAAATAGGTAAACATTGGCAACATCAATGGATGAGCCATTAAGCATCTAGATCTAGAGCATCTAGAGCATCTGATGTGTTAGTATGTACTTTACGCACCACACAGTATTTAACATGTAAAATTAAAACGATGTTTAATGAAAGGATGTATCAATATGTGATTAAAATAACAACAAAACATCTGTGTTTGTTTAAAAAATGTTGAGAAATTGAGATTGTCATTAAATGTTTTGTTTTCGTGTCCTTTTTAGGAACACAATTTTTCTATGCAGTAGGTGCTTTAGTGTGAGAAGTCCAAGCTTCAAGTAAATATTTTGAATGCATGTTTTTGTCATATATTGACATGTTCGATTGTATGATGCAGCTGCAGAAAAACCCTAACCCTGATAATATTCTTTCTCCAAACCCATTCAAAGAGTGTAAAAAACAAAAACAAATACCGAGCCTTTTCTTAGCAATGTATTGTATGGCAGTGGTTTTTATTGGGCATAAGAGCTACAGTTATTATAATACAGTAAAACTCATACAGTAAACTTGCAACAAATAAAGTGTTTTGAAGTCTAACCTCAAAAAGATTGTGGTTTTAAATGTAAAAGGAGTGACATTAGCAGATGTGTTTAAAAGCTTGTTTGTCTAAACCTCAATCACCTGCTGGTTTTCAGCAGAGCTGCATGGAAACGCAGCTTGTGCTTGCTCCCATATTTTCCATTAAGACCCAAGATCATACAGGTGAAAATTACAGGGTGCTGCCTATTCTCTGAAAAACACTCTTAACACACTTTACCTTGGACCAAAGCAATTCCAGTGCATTATCATACCACAGTACTGTGTCACTGCTCTCATTGATACTTGTTTTATCTAACGGATTACAACTGCAGCATTTTCCAAAGTGTAAATGTTATGATCCAGGAAAATCACCTTTATGATAGCATGCCTGATGTTAGCTATTGCATCTATCTGCCTGTGTGAAAAGGACAGATGTCATAATCATCTTAAAAAATAAGCTCCAAAATAACCACTTATTGTAGTACTTTAATTTAGCAAATTCGGGCAGGTGCCAGAGTTAAGGTCTAAATAAGTAGCTATTTGTTTTCCAGTGCTTTTATTTAGTTGGTAACATGCAGAGCATACAGTACATTCATTCATTTTTAGATCTGTGTAGAGAGCTTGAGCCAGTGGTAATAGGACAAAAGGTGGGGGACACCCTGGACAGATCACCAGTCCATCAAAAGGCCCTATATAGACAAACAACGAGGTACACACTCACCTTTATGGTCAATTTAGATTCTCCAATTAACCTTAATTGCATGTTTTTGGACTGTAGGTAGAAAACCAGAGTACTCAGAGAAAAGTTTTGAACCCTGGACCTTCCTGTTGTCAGGATTTGGGGGTCTTTGTGTTTGTTTTTGTATTGTATTTATTGTTTCTTTTATTTTCTTTGGTTGTCCTCGTGTTTAGTTTTGTCTTTGTATACTTTTTGCTCCTTGTGTTCTTGTTATTATTCACTTTTCTTCTGCTCAGTAGTTCTATCAGTCCATCTCGACCACCCACACCTGTCCTGTGTTACTAATCAGTCACCTGTTTCCACTCCCTCGTTATCCTCAGCCTTTAAAACCTGATCATTCTCCTCACTTACCTGCTGGTTCATTGTCACTTCCGTGTGCTTTCTGGCTTTCCTTGTGGCTTCCCCTCATGTCTTTGCAACCCTGGACTTAATAAGTTTTTGGTATTTGATTTCTGTTGCTGCCACGTCAGCCTTTTTTTGTTTGTTTGTTTATTTTTGGAAATAAATTAGTTTTCTTTTGGAGCCCTCTGAGTCAGTCTGCATCTTGGGTCCAAACCGTCCACCTAACCCAACACTTGCTGCAATCCAACAGCTGCACCACAATGAAGCCCAAGTGCAGAACAGACAGTTAAAATAATTGTAGTACTGTTTAAAACACATTTAAAATATTGCAGCTATCGGTTACAATCATCTTATAAATTTTAAATCTCTGTGTTAGTCACTAAAAACACGTGAATAGCTATCATGCTTGTACATAATGAAGGACCACACTGAAGAAAACAGGGTGCTCCTTTCTGTTTCTGAGTATAAAACACCTTTTTTAGATTTTTTTTTTTTCTTTTTTGTTTACGCAGAATGGCATGCATCTGGTTCAAGGGAGGAACATAAACATCCTAAA
Source organism: Kryptolebias marmoratus (assembly GCF_001649575.2). Classification (NCBI taxonomy): domain Eukaryota; kingdom Metazoa; phylum Chordata; class Actinopteri; order Cyprinodontiformes; family Rivulidae; genus Kryptolebias; species Kryptolebias marmoratus. Next base: position 4,477,595 of record NC_051434.1, on the reverse strand, counting down.
GTCAGAAAGCACCGTTTTAAGCACAGGCTGCTTGATTAATTTGAAACATTTGGAAAAGGTCTGTTTTCCCTTACTGCTTTAAAATTCTCTCAGATGTTTAAGGTTTTGGTGGCGCGACAAAATTGCTCCAAGCATGACCAATTTTCAAAAGCAGTACAAACGTAATTTTTACAAGGTGGGAGGAAGGTCTTTGATACAGTGTCTTTTACAGTGTTTCATACAATATGTGTATGCCTGCATGTCAAGATATATATATATATACATACATGTGTATATGTTATGTATGCAAATATGTGTGTTCCTTGAAGTGTTACTTGGGTTATATAACCGTATTAGTTTCTAAATCATTGAGAAGTGGTGGAATTGAATAAAAAATGTATCGACTATTCTTTTATTTCTTTGTTTGTTCTCCTTATTTGTTGTTTTATTTAAACATGTCCAAAATAAACCTTATTATTCAATTAGTTGTGTGTCAAGCTGACACCAATCTCCACTGCCTACTTTGACAGCATGATTTAGTCACATTAAAGGTTTATAAAAAGAGGCCTTTCTGACTTGCCATCATAGCTTAAAAGCAAATCTTACAACCATAATGCTTTTCTTTAGTTCTGCCTTTTATAACTGTGTCCCCTTTCACATTAGCCAAACAAAATAGAGGGAAGTCTAACTTTAGTAATTCTGCTTTGAGAAGGAATTATTTTTTGTAGCATAGCTGCATGTAACACTGATGTTTGTGAACCTGAAAACAGGGATTAGGATAAAACTTCAGCTTCAAGGAAATCCTCTAATAAATACCAAACTAACAGTCTTACATAGAGGATAGAAAAGCTCCATGGTGGCGTCAATAAATAAAGTTCAATCAACCTTTTAAATACTTTGCCTAAGGCTCCGAGTGCAGCGGCTTTAAATAATGTTACAATGTTAAAGATGATTGATGGGCCTGTGAGGCCTGAAGAAATATTAATGGAGTTGATGTTGTGTTCATAATGAGCTTTTTTCTTCTTTAAAAAATAAGGAAACAACCCTACAGAGAAAAGAGGAGGGGGAGGAGATGGAAGATGAGGAGGAGGAGGACACATCAGCACACTTTTTTTCATTTGTACCATTTGACTTTCTTCAGTCGCCCTGTTTCCGCTGCTTTGACTGCTTTAATCTTTTCATTTAACCTTTATTACTGCAGATCTGTAGAGCTATTTGTGTGCATAAAAGCTTTTTTACCATGCATACTCGCTGCACAGAATTACAATCTGCTCTCTTCAAGCCACAGACTGTGAGTCAACAAACATGCGGGCGAAATATTTTATTTTTTGATTCTCTTTGTTCTAACAAAACTGGGCTGCTGCTCTGAAGGTTTAACAGGTGGCATTTAGAAGAATTTCAAATAATAGAACTTTTCATCCTCTGCTTCACTGTCATGCAAAGCATTTTAACCACAAGCTGAGTTTATGACTGTTTGCCTTACATACTAACTTTGATTCAGGATCATTTTAAACAAACCTTTATTATTTACTGTTGAAAAGTGAAAAGTGTCTGTGTGTGTCTGTGACTAAAATATCTCAGGAACCACTGGACATATGTTACTGAAACTTTCAGAAATTAATCACTCGAAGTACATCTACAACTGATTAACCTTTGGAGTCAGTTTAATTCAAGATAATTGTGACAGCCAATTTGCATTAACCAACACAAAAATGACTACATCTCAGTCAGTTTTACTGAGATTGAGCTGACATGGTGTGGTAGTCGCTGAGAGTCATCCTCATTACATACTCTGTGTGTGATATCTCACAATATTGCATAAGATTGCACATGATGTTATTTTTTAGGTTTGACCAAAACAGCTACAACTTTGTTATTCTTCAACATAAGATGATCTTAGTATAAAAAATATTCTAAAACTCTGGCATAAAAGGCAGAGGGTGATATGGATTCCTTCAAGGAATTCTAGGCATTAAATTGTTTAATGATCCCATTGTTTGAGTGGGCAAACCATGGAATCATAAATCAGTTTATTGCAGAAAACCAAATAAAAAACTATCCAGAAGGTGGCAGTGTTAAACACCCAATGACTATAAACACTTCAGACAGTTTAACTGCTTTCATGTGTTTCTTATTCACTGCTGCCGTCCACCATTTGTGCTCTTACATTAAAAAGACTTTCTTTCTGATTTTTATTTTATTTTTTCAGCTTATAATGATTGCTCTATTGATCAAATTGCCATTTTGCTGTTTCTCTCATCCATCATCCCAGAAAATCATCAATATATTTAATCATTTATCCATACATCTTGACTTTTTTTCCTGTTGTATTCTTCTGAGTGGCATGTCTGTTGTTGAGGCTGGTGATTTTGTAGCAGAATTGTCACACACACACACACAAATCATGCTTCAATCATATCAAAGGACACAACATTGAAGTCCATTCATCATCTCCAAACTTCCATTAACCTTAATCCAAGTTTCCATAATAGAAATTAATGATTCACATGATGGAACTTGCTGGGAGTGTGTGTGTTACTAGTACATGTATGTGTACACAGCACAAACACACATAGACAAAATATGTTGCATGTGATAGATCACTTGGACACTTGGTGCATTATTTGTATTCAACACGTTCATTTATATGCACTGTATGTGTGCGCACGTTGGCACTCGGACTAATTTTTGACTCCGTCAGCAGATCACCTCCTGCTGCATTCACTAACCTTGACATGACCATGTTCGTGCTGCAGCTTTCTCTGCAACACAGACACACATTTAAACAAGACACAAAATTGCACACCACAACCAAGAATGTGGAACTCCTTCCTTTAACAACTTCAACTTTGATAGTGACTAAATCACTGATTGTGTCTCTGTAGCTCTAAAGCCATTTAGTGACTAAGATGTAATGAAGTGGGTGATACCATTTTTCAAGTGTCTTAAGAAGTTACTGAAAGTCCAACATGTTACCAGGATGTGCGAATCGTATTCCAGCTAAAATACAACACAGTCTTTATTTGACTCTACTTATATGTCACCACTATTTTTGTATTTGTTGAAGCCGCTGCCCACATCTGTTCCAGCAGGAGGCCTGCAGGCACATTTTAAGAGCATCTCAGCACTTTCACTGCACTGAACGGCTGCAGACATAAATGTCAATTTGTGCATGAGAGCTACAGAGCCTTGCAAAAGTATGTTTTCTGCTTTTATTGCTGTCATAAATCAGTCACGATCACTATAAATTGACCTTCTTTACATAAGTATTAAAAGAGAACCTTCAGTGTCCAAGTGAAAATAAATTTCTACAGAGTAATACCAATTAAATAATAAAAATATTTGATGTAAAATAAGTAGTTGCATAAATATTCACCCCCTTTAAAAAGACTGTCCTAATTCAACTCGGAGAAAAGATCATTAAAAATTACAAGTCAGGGGTTGAATACAAAAGGATTTCCAAAGCCCTAAACATCTGCAGTTTTGATAAATCCATCATCAAAAAATGGAGGATATGTGGGACGTGTAAATCTACCAAGAGCAGAACGTCTTTCCAAACTGAGTCACCGTTCAATAAGGAGAATAGTGAGAAAGACCACCAAGGTGGTCTTGGTGTTCTTGTCTCAGAGGTAAAGATGGGCAGAGGTTCACCAGTCTGCAAACAAAAATTTACATCTAAAAATAGTGGAGCATTTCCAAATAATGTTTCTCAATGGAAAACAGGGAGGACTTTGTATAGCCCGTTATCGACAGTTTATAATATTTCAAGAATTTGGAGAAATCTTTATGCAGAGAGGACAAGACCAGAAGTCAATATTGGACGTCAGTGATCTTCAGGCTCTCAGGTGTGATTCTGTTCTGGACATCACTGTTTGGACTCAGGTCCACAAATCACTGTCTGTAAACCCAGTTCATTATGTCAGTGCAGCATGATAACAGGTACTAAAAAACATGAACAAATAACTCCAGTCCTGGCTTCTCTCCTCCGGCTTCCTGGTCATTTTCAGATTGGTTTTAAGATTTTACTGCTTGGTTTTTAAAAGTTTTAAATTGTCTCACCTCATCATATTCATATAATCTCTTCAACATCTACACTCCAGTAAAACAGCTCTCCAGCTACCAGTCAGTTTCTCCTAAATGTTCCAAGATCCAGACTAAATTACAAAAGTAATCAGGCTTTTGTAGTTGCTGCTAAAAATCTGTGGACTAGTTTACCTCTTCATATGTAGACCACTGAGACTGTTGAAATTTTTCCTTTATTCCTTGGCTTCAGATTCATGAGACCCAGTAAAGCTGGAGGTTTTTATGTTTTGTTGGTATTTTATTTTCCAGAGTTGTTCTTTCAGTGTCTATTGTATTGCTTTTATTGTTTTTAACTTTTGTTTGACTGAATTGTAAAGCACTTTGGTCAACTTCTGTTGTTTTTTAATGTGCTGCAGAAATAACTTTGACATTTTAAAGGGTGTTATATGTAATAAAGCTGCCTTAGAATGCATTAGTATTAGTTTTTAATGTTTGTTTTGTTGCTTTTTTCAAATAGTTTCCAAAATTCTGTCACTGCTGCAGAAGCACAACACTTTCACTAATTTCTCCTTCTGTGCTTATTTCCTTAACTTGTGATCTTTTGAAGCAGTTAAGAAAATACATAATATAATGTTTTAATGCAGTAGCTTCAACTTTCCATGTCTGTATAGAAAAAAAAAAGAAATGGACAACCTCTCTCTGTTATCAGAACCTCGATGTTTGCACTTGTTTCCGCTCCAACATGTTCCTGTTTTCCACCTGGTTGTGACTTCAGTGTTTAAACTTCTGTCCAGTCAGTGGAAGGTGAAGTTAGAAAACTCTCTGCAGGGATAACAAAGACTATAATCACTTCTGAATCTTTGATGCTTCATTGTGTGTTTGAACGTGTCACTACTGCAAGTTTAAGTTTTTGTGCCAGTGTTGTGTTGTTCCCCGCTGCTGCAGCCGACAGCACAACTCATTAGAAGTAACCTTAAGTGGAAAATGTAAGAAAGAGTGAGGATGTGCACCATCATTTTGTCTCAAAATCTAACATCTTGGTTGATTAAAAATAAGGGAAAAATCATGCTATTAACTGCTTCCCGCCTTCTCCCCAGCTCTTCTTTAACAACCGAAGCTCTTCGCTGGTTGGCACCAGGAAACATCAAAGCGACCGATTTGATGATTTTTGCCTTTACTCTTAAGAGCGACAGAAGCTAAAGCAGAGGGCCTCAAAGGAAAACAGGCCTGAAGCTGTTGGCACAGCAACCAGTGGGCAAAGCAAATGAAAATGAAAGCAGAGGCAGCGATGGTTTACTTCCAGGAAAGAAAAAGCTTGAAAAGCTGCAGGTTTTTCTCACATACTCAAAAAATAAAGGATAAGAAAAAAAAAAAAGAAGAATGTTCTGGGAGAGATAAGGAAAGCCCCATCAAAGGGCATAAAGGGTGAAAAAAGATTAAACTTACAGCTGAAATAGTAAAATGTAGAGACTAACTTTCTGAAGAAAAGATATCTCAGTTTTGTAAGAATGCCAGCGTCACCTCCAACAAGTTTTTGAATCATAGATATATTATTTAATGTTATTTTTTATGACATTCTGTAATAAAAGAGGGGTGAAGCACAAACTGATTTACCATTTCCATTTTTATATTCTAAAAGCTCCCTAAGGAGCAGTCAGTTTAGAGGCTCTTTTCAATTTTTTTACAGTTTCACACCTAAATAAAGAAAATAAAGAAAACTATAATAGGTTTAAAAATCAAATGCAGTTAGACTACATATTGACAATATCTCAGTCAAATTAAATATAAATTTAATTAAGGCATTCTTTCTTAGAAACGTGTCTTTTTTATCACGGGTGATACAATCTGCCGTGGTCACTGACAAACAGAAGGCTGCTGAATGTATTCACTGATTTCCTTTAAATGATCTCATCCACTCATTGGCTCCAACCAAAGTTTTGTTGACAAAAAAATAATTTCTTAATAAGTTGATGCAGTAGATTTCTGACATAAAGCTCAGTTTAATACTGCCCTCTGCTGACAGACCTGGGATCTCTGATGATCTTAATTCTATCAATATTAAACTGTAGTGAATATTTTAAACACCAGAAATCCAGAAATCCTTTAAAGTTGAACAGATATAAAACTGAGACACTTACAGATGGTCCAAGAAGTCAGCAGCTGTACATTTGTGCACATTTGTCACCACACTTTCAAAAATTCCAACTCAGAAGTCTTGGAATTATCTTAGAAACTGATCAGTTTGCAGCATCACTACATTTTATTTATACTGCTTAAAATGTATATATCAGAAGTTACAAACCCATGTCCCAGACAGTCTTTTATGGCCTCAGTCATGACATTATATTATATAAAATCCTAAAGGATGTGTCCCACTCCTGTAATTCCCTCTTACCCTCTGGGAGGCACTTTGGAGCACTCGGTTCTCCAGAATAAAGAACAGTTTCTATTCAAGAGCCATCGCTGAACTGAGCAGAAATAAACATGCTGCAGCAGCAAACATATGCAATAACAAGTCAATAGTACAAAAGTTTCAAGTGTGCAAGTTAGAGGACATCTGTGCAAATTTCTTTAATAGCTTTGTTTTATAATTGGATAATTGTGCACCCATGCACTTATTTCTCATTTCCTCGATAAGACAGTACACACGTAAGCAGGGTGTGGGTGTAATTGTGTGTATTTTGACGATCTTATTATGACTTAGGCATTGTAGAGTGAAAAATATGTTTTATTTGTCTCTTGTTTCATTTATTGTGCAATGACAATAAAGCCTTTCAGTCCATATACATCAAAGTAGAATAATGAAATCACTTAATTGAGAATTTACCAAACAATTAGTTAGTCAACTGCATCTCATTCAAATATGGTAAATGTTGTTAAACAAATATAGACATCTGAACATTTAACTTCTGCAATAAAGTCAGTTGTTTGGCTTCCAGTTCTACAAAATGTCACTTTCTTAATCATCTTGATTGTCATTGAGGCAGTTAATGGTTTAGCATTTTATTTTAAATCTAACTTGTTTAGAAGTCTATCAGATTAATTTTAGTAGCTCTTTACAGTAAACTTACAGTCCGACACCAAGACAGCAGAGGCTGTTTCCATCATTAAACCTTATCTTTGCTCTCTCTGATTATTCTCTTGTGTTGTCTGTCCTTGTTTTTCCTCATGTTTTTATTCTTCTGTCTGCAAAAAAGATTGGGTTTACCTGTAAGGAAGTGTGATACAGAAAACTAAAATAATGACTGCAGGTAAACAAACTGTTCTCACTTTAAATGGTTTAATTATCTTTTAGGCATTAGAAGAACCTGTGCAACGTTAATTGAAGCTGGCCTTCAGTCAAATAGTTGCACAACACCGTCAACATGTTTGGGTGGCTCCAGAAGCCATCGCACCAGACCTGTTTTAGCTTATGTTTGGTTGTTTTAAAAATCCTGCTTTGTAATTAGAAGTGTCAAATCCTATCATAAAGTCATTCAGTCACTTAAAAGTGTCAAAGTAAAAAGTATTTTTTGTAAAATATATGAGCACCTAAGATAAACAAAGTGCTAATTTATTAAATCCGCCTCCATTAACCAGTTTATGCAAGAGTAAAATTGTCCTTGAACTGATAATGTGATTGAACAGATGGACAAAGAAAATATACAAAATAAATAACTTGCACAAGTTTTTGTGTGATTTCATTCAGTTAAATTCTGTTTTTAAGCCAGATCACAGCAAAAGTAATCTCAGGACACTAAAGAAAAGGAAAACAAGGCAAATCAGTAATTCAGATCGAGATTCAAATCCAATTCCAGTCAACTCACTTCTTATTATTAAACAATACATTCACATACATTACATTATGAAATGCCATTATGAAATTGTTAAAGGGGTTTATCTAAGAAAGCAAGCAGATTCTTAGCAGGCAACAGTGGAAAAGAACAACTCCTTTTTAACAGGAAGAAACCTCCAGCAGAACAAGGTTCAGGATGGGCAGCCATCTTCCTCGGGCAGCTGGGGTTTGAGAGGACAGGAAAGAGACACAGACAAACAGAAGGATCAGTCCAGGAGTAGTTTATATGGGAAGAAACTCAAAGAACTCACAGATTAAAAGGCGGAAATAATTGCATGTACAAACACTGTGAGTAAAGAGAGTTAAAATTATTTTCTGAATTTTACAGAGTCAATAAAGAGAAGCTAAAATTTAGGAAATTCGATTTCTCCTTCTAACTCTTATCAGAACTCCGGCAGCAGCGTTTTGGATCAACTGAAAGCGTCTTAGAAAGTTTTTCTGCATCATTTTGGGACAAGAAGTTTATAATATTGCACAGGTGGAAGAAAGCAGTCTTGCTAACATTTTTAATGTGGAAGTTAAAAGACTCCCCTGTTAAATTTAAAGTGATGTCATTTAAATCACTCATGGTCTATTGTCCACAAGGTGAGACAAACAGCAAACTGGCAGCAAGACATTGATGTTACTGGGATTTGTTCTTACCTTGTCCTGCTAATATAAAGATTTTTCATAATTTCATTTTTATTATTAATTATATAAGTCTGTAAAACATTTTTAAATTTTATTATTCACTTAGTGCAGAAATATGATATAGAAAAGGTGAAAAGTTACAGCTGAAAAAACAAGTAACTACCTTTTTTAACAGTTTTATTGAAATTAGGTACAAAATAACTATGGTATAATCTAATGATAAAAAAGTTGTCAGTTAAAGATATAAAGTTAAGCAACAGGTCAAAATTTGTTACTTCTCCTTTTACCAACGTTGCAGTGAGGCAAATAAATTCCAAACTGCTTGTCAAGCTCATTGTCGCAAGAACAGGAATATTTTCTTTTAAAGCTTTCGCTGTGTCACACATTGACAACAGAATGTTTGAAAAGTAAACGATTAATCATCACCAGTTGTTCCACAAATGACATATTATTGTGTTATTTTCGTCATATATGTGTCTCGTGATGTCACCAACTGACGGATTCTTCTCTTGGGGAATTGAAGAAGCATTCCAATCTCTGCATTTCGGGTTATTGATAGTACTCCCTGACGTACGTGTTAAAATAAGACTCAGTGATTTCACGCCCTTAAGGCAAAACGTCTGTTCCAGACCACTGATTTCTTTATCAAAGACAAACAGCAAAAGAAACTATGACAACAAAGTCACACCTACTTCAGCCAGTTAAAACTGTCATGCTATGCTAAGCTGCTTCCTGACGTAAATATTGTTAAACAAGTGTTTAGCTTTTGTTAAACTGATTCTATGCTCTCAAAAATATACAAAAGAGAAAAAGAGAAGAATGGACAGCTGACTATGAGAAACAGCAGCGACTGATTCGAAAAACTGGAACCTTATCAAAAAAACTAGAGAACAATTTGCATTTTCTGAGAAAATGTTGTTTGAGCGCTAAACATTTGTTTAAGAAATTGAAACTGAATTGTTAAAGTTAAAACAAGATAAACAAAAAATTGTAGCTAAATGCTGAAATTTGGAAAACCATAGCTAAAAGTTAGAATTAGAAAAAAAATGTCTAAAAACTCTATTGTGCACAGTAGCACCTAAAAGATAGGAACTGCCTAAAATCTAAAATAATAGGTAAAAGCTAAAATTATCCAAACAGTAAATAAAAGTTCAAATTCACTAAACAGAAGCTAAACCCTAAAATTAGTTAAACAAATACTTAAAAGTTAATGTTTCTAAAATTTAAAATCCTTATTCATTTCAATAAAACCAACAAAGTTGAACAAAGTTAAATGGTTTTAAAAGTACAAAAGATACAAATACCAAAAGTCAAGCATTCATTTCCTGAATGAGATAAACAGTTTAATATCTGAATGGTTAAAACAGCTGAAAAATTGCTGAAGTAGTTAAATGCCAAAAAACTATAAACAGGCATAAATTAGTGTGAATGCCAACTAAGCATGTCCATAATATGAATATTATGTTCAGGCAAAACTGTTTTAAACCTTTAAAATAATGAATAATGTTCTTTTTCTGATCGTTTTTTTGGTTTTCTCTTGGTGCCTGTAAGACAAACTGTTATGTTAAAATGATTTTACTTGGTTGAAAAAGATTAAAAGCTAAACAATTATCTGTCAAGACTGCACTAGAGTTTTAATCCTGCAGTTAAGAAATCACAATTCTCCATGACAGGTAAATAAAAACCAATTACCGGAGCTAATCTAAACAAGGCCTAGGAGAATACACTAAAGGTTTATGAGGCATCTGTAAATGGATTTGTTAAACACAGAATATGTTTGCAGATTTTGAGACATTCTTACTTTGTTTACACGTTCAGGTACAGGGTTTGTTACATTAAAAACTAGTCCAAACTCACTGACAATAAGCAGGTGTTAACTGTAAAATCTACCAACACTGAAATTAATGGTTCATTTACTAACTTTGTCTTCTAAAATACTTTTTTTAAACTGATGTCATGTGAAGCTAAAAATGCATAGTCAGTGATTTGTCTAAATTTAATTTGAAGAAAATGGTGAAATTACAGCAAATGTCTAGGAATTATTCCTATTCCTTATTATTAATAATCACATATATATATATATATATATATATATATTGTAAAGAAGAGCACTTACTATGAAGAGCTGATACTTTATAGCCATTTTAGGCATGTAATTATGAAATGAAAAGTGAACACAAAAGGTAGTGATGTTTACTGGATGCAGTAAACATTTTTTCATGTTTAACGCAGACTCGTTCATGATGTATTAGTGTCTCTCCTAAAATACATTCAACAATTTATTTTATTTATTTATTTGTCAAAAGTTATAATATCTTTCTTTTAGTTAGTTCACTCCTCGTTAGTTTAAAAGAACCTCTTTTTTTAGAAAAAAATATTTAATGACTGATTTTAGGTCAGAAAATGCAGTATGTTTGGTGACATGAATTGAATGATTGATTGATTTGACCTAACAAAAAAAACGGTTATCCAGTGAAATCAGACTAAAGTTGTCTTTTGCTCTCTCTTTCAAGATTCATGGGGTCAAAGGTCAAGCTCACAGGTAATCCGTTTGTTAAAAACTTGTCTCTGCTCCTACATGTGACCCTTTCGTTTCCTCCACAAAGGAAGTTATGTTTTTTAATTGTGTCTGCTGGTTTGTTTGTCTGTCTGTTAGCAAGATCCCAGAAAATGTTGGGGTTGTTACAAAAACAATGGATTAAATATTGGTGGCGATCCGATTACGATCTGGATCGCAATATTTTTTTAATCACGCTGTGGCCTTGGCAGAGGTCTGTGCTCTCTGAGCGCTTCTAGTTGATTATAACATAAATGGAAAGCTAAAATTTAATACAAAGTAATTGGCAGACACAGAACACTTTTCTTCAGGAGGCTTAGGTAGAAAAAATAATGTTCAGAAAAAAATTAACAAAATTCATTAATTAATTGTATATGTTAGGAAGAAACATTATCTAAAAACAATTTCAAAAGACATTTTTAAATGTGTCACTCTGCATTGTGGACAAGAAGAAAACCTCAATGAAGGACTCACCAGTGACCATGACAGCTTGCAAACAGACAGGTGACTTACATAGAAAGGATTGTAGGCAGGTCAGGTACATAATAAAGCTAAAAATCTGTCAACTGTTGGGGAAATTCCAGGTGGTGTGAAATTGGGTGTAGGCAACAATTAAATTTAAAATAGAGGACAGCCAATTATCAAATGCCAAACTATGAAGCTTAAATAACAACAAGGACTCTGCTGAGAACAACTGACAAGGGAGTGGTTACAACATATTTTTATCATAATGATGGAGGAAATTGGGCCACCAGAACCACTGATATAAAAAGCCTCATAATTTAATATGCAATGACAAAATAAAATGTGCACACACACACACACGTTATATTCCAACCAAATAAATTGTCTTTTAAGTGCAGACCGTCCCACAATGCTCAACATTTTTAGTAACAAAACATGCCAAACAAATCGCAAAGCAGCTGGTAGAAAGACTCTTAAATTACTTGGCCTGATTTAGAGTTTGATTACAGGTCACTTTTGTGGTTACAATGATACAGTTCTTGCTCACAGAAATACAAGAATATATAAACCTGACTTTTAAAATCATGGAAGGTATGAATATATGTCATATTTATATTAAAAAGACATTCAGGTGTCATGAGGTACATTTGAGGTACCTCGTCAGTGGATTACCAGAGGGTTGTACTTCAACATGAGGTTAACAGTTTAACTGGCGATGTTGAGCTCAAAGTCTGAGTTTTCAGTATCACCAAGGAGGATTTCTTTGAACTTAGTAACAGAGACTCATTTTAAAAATGCACATTGTCAAGCAACACAAAACTAAAAATCACACCGTCATTTTAAAAGTCAGTCAGTGCTCCATATTAAGACGTTAATGAAATGTTATTGTTTTCATTTTCAAATTACCACAACACAATATTTACTCAGTAATTATATTTTCACATTTTAAATTTTAATTTAATCTATAAGGTGTAACTTATTGATTCTAGTTTTAGGTGAAATTATTCCATTTGACCAGATCTAATTTTTTTAAATGAACTTCCAAAACTTTCAGCAAACGTGAGAAATGTGCTTAAAAAACCTGAGTACACTCAAACTTTGCACCTCAAGTTGCTGCAGTATGTAGCAGGTCTACAAACATCAAATAAATAAACTAACTTTTTTTCATTTATTCTCAGTAAATTATTAACATTTTTTTTAAATGTTGCATTGTAAAATCTGAAGAACCAACATTTTAAGAGGTCTTTTTTTGTTGTTGTTTTTTGTTTTGTTTTTTACTTTTTTTATAATAAATACTGTTGTGGTTTAAATAAAGTTAGTATAATGAACAGTTTTAATTTGCCGTGACGTTTTCATCTAGTGCTGCATCATACTCATGAATAACCCACTCTATTACTGCCTCACATGAAAAAAAACAAAAAACAAAATCATAGTCGGAATTTTTTTTGTTTGTTTTATTGTTTTATTGTTCTTATAAATTCTTATAACCTTCTACATGGCAATCCAAATGAATGTTACAGAACAATATTCACACTTTGTAATGGTGCTGAAAAAATAAATAATAAATAAGAAGTAACAGCTTGAAACAATTAAAAAATTTTGACGGGTATTACAGACAAAATAAATTTATAATATTTTTATAATTTCTTAGAACATATAAGAACTCTGTGGTCTTGTTACATAAATATGTGTGTTGTTATTTGGTCCTGTTAAAACAGCCTAGAAACATTTTTGCACTTAATGAAGAACCCAGAATTTACAAAAAGCTTATATTGCACAACATTATTACAAATCCAGTGCTTTACATATATATATATATTTTTTTTTTTTTTTACATTTTTGCATAACATTTAAATCTGGTAAAACAGTCATAGAGAATTACACAAGGTCAATGAAATACACAAGATAAATACTAATAAATAATGAAACCTTATTTATGATACTTTTTTAAATGAAAGGATCTTTGATGATATTTTTGAAATAAAGTAATTTTCAGTTCAGTTCCTAATTAAAAAAAATGGCTGTAAAGACTGCGAAAACTGCCAAAACAAAGCAGGTTTTGTGATGGACTCCAGAGGAAGTTGTTGTTGAAACAGTGTTCGCTGCTGAGACAGTGGTTGTTGATGAAACTGTTGCTGGAGCAGCTGTGGTGGTTGTGGTTGGTGCAGCTGTGGTTGTTGTGGTTGGTGCAGCTGTGGTTGTTGTGGTTGGTGCAGCTGTGGTTGTTGTGGTTGGTGAAGCTGTGGTTGTTGTGGTTGGTGC
>NC_051434.1:4460065-4461194 GCF_001649575.2 Kryptolebias marmoratus | reverse complement strand
GTGGTTGTTGCATCAGATGCTCCGGCAGCTGTGGTGGTTGTTGCATCAGATGCTACGGCAGCTGTGGTGGTTGTTGCATCAGATGCTCCTGCAGCTGTGGTGGTTGTTGCATCAGATGCTCCGGCAGCTGTTGTGGTTGTTGCATCAGATGCTCCAGCAACTGTGGTGGTTGTTGCATCAGATGCTCCAGCAACTGTGGTGGTTGTTGCATCAGATGCTCCGGCAGCTGTTGTGGTTGTTGCATCAGATGCTCCGGCAGCAGTGGTTGTTGTCAAAGCAGCTGTAGTTGTTGTTGAGGCAGTTGTACTTGTTATAGGTGCAGTTGTGGTGGTTGTTGGGGCTGCTGTGGTTGTTTCTGGGGCTGCTGTTGTGGTTGAAGCGACTGCTGTGGTAGTTGTCGTTGCAGCTGTTGTGGTTGTTGGGGAAGCTGTGGTTGTAGGATCAGCTGTTGTGGTTGTTGACGCGGCTGTGGTAGTTGTTGGGGCTGCTGTTGTAGTAGTTGTTGGTGCTGTAGTGGTTGTTGTTGGTGCTGTTGTGGTTGGTGTAGCTGTGGTAGTAGTGGTTGGTGCAACTGTGGTGGTGGTTGGTGTTGCTGTAGTGGTTGTGGTTGCTGCTGCAGTGGTTGTTTTTGGTGCAGCTGAGGTGGTGGTTGGTGCCACTGTAGTGGTTGTGATTGGTGCTGCAGTGGTTGTTGTTCCTGCATCTGTGGTGGTGGTTGTTGTTGCAGCTGTGGTAGTGGTTGGTGCCACTGTACTGGTTGTGGTTGGTCCTGCAGTGGTTGTTGTAGCTGCAGCTGTGGTGGTGGTTGGTGCCACTGTAGTGGTTGTGGTTGGTGCTGCAGTGGTTGTTGTTGGTGCAGCTGTGGTGGTGGTTGGTGCTTCTGTAGTGGTTGTGGTTGGTGCTGCAGTGGTTGTTGTTGCTGCAGCTGTGGTAGTGGTTGGTGCCACTGCAGTGGTTGTGGTTGGTGTAGCTGTGGTAGTAGTGGTTGGTGCAGCTGCGGTGGTGGTTGGTGCCACTGTAGTGGTTGTGGTTGGTGCTGCAGTGGTTGTTGTTCCTGCATCTGTGGTGGTGGTTGTTGTTGCAGCTGTGATAGTGGTTGGTGCCACTGTACTGGTTGTGGTTGGTCCTG
>NC_051434.1:4444953-4459526 GCF_001649575.2 Kryptolebias marmoratus | reverse complement strand
GTGCTGCTGTGGTGGTTGTTGTTGGTGCTGCTGTGGTGGTTGTTGGTGCTGCTGTGGTGGTTGTTGTTGGTGCTGCTATGGTGGTTGTTGGTGCTGCTGTGGTGGTGGTTGTTGCAGCTGCAATAGTAGTTGTTGGTGCAGCTGTAGCAGGGCTGGTGCTTCCCTGTCCGTTTGTTGAGGCTGTTCATATGAAAATGTTTGTTCTTAAATCCACATACATTTGTTTATTTTAAATGAAATTTTAAACTTTCTGAGGAATTTGTAATTTATAGTTTATCTTACCAGCAAACAGAAGAAGAATGACACAGATTTTAGTAATCATGGTGATGCTGTTGTTTTTCTCTGATGTCTGAAAGTAAAGGTAATAATGGTCAATGAAAAGATCAATTAAACTTAACATTTCAGTCAAAGACATAAAACTACTTCAACTGTTAGAAAATCTACTTTTTTTCCTCTTCCCTTTGTTGCATAAAAAAACTATCATCTAAAAGCTTTTTAAATAAATTTTAACTATATCAAATTAAGTTGATTTATTTGAGATCTTATGGTGACTTTAAGTAAATATAATTATCAATATACCGGTGTATATACATTACAATCAAGATTTCAGATTGTTTTTAAAAAATAGCAAAATAACAAAAACAACATTTCACAATAAAAAGGATAAAGATTAAACATATGAGCTTATTAAAGAAGAAACTCATCCTTTAGAAAAAGTATAAATTCAAGTGAATATAATTAAAGAAATATCATACAACATAGTTGTATTAAAGATACTTACAGAGGATTTCTTTGCTTGTCTGCTGTTATCTGCAGTGAATGTGATGTTTTCTGATTTCAGCTTCTCTTTTATAGACAACTTGAGGAAACGTCAAGCTGAGGAAAAAGGTGGAGTCATTCTGATTCCATTGACGATCAAGGGTGGAACCCTGTAAATTTCATCTTTCTATTTTTGTTCTACTGAGTCAATCCCAAGAGAATTTAACAACAATTAAGCTTACATATTTTCCTCAAGTGGCACAACACCTTTTCACCTAAGTGACGTATTAGTATGTCGACAGAATGTCTTTACTGAAATAATTACATTGTTGTTTAGTAAATTGCTAAAAAGAATGAGGATGTGAAGAGCACAACGCTTTAAAAAACATCTGCTATGTAAAAATCTCAGCGTTTATGTCTTTATATTTAATTTTAAATTGTATTTGTCATGTTTACAGTTACAGTTTTTTATGAGTATGTCATTTTTTTCTACTAGTTTGTTACTAACAAAAATAAAAATTCATTGGAAGCCAAAATCTTACCAACAACAAAATTTACATTCATACAAATACGAGTCAAAGGCGTCTTGTAGTTTTGCCATTTATATTTTATGGAAACATAAATGGTAAAACAATCATAACCGGAAAACGTTCATGTGTTGCATTGATTTCTTACATGTTACTCAAAATGTATTTATTTAACCATTGTTATTGCTTGTTGTTAGTCATTTAATTAGGATGATTCGCACAATACAGCACTTCGTGGTAATGACATGTTGTCTTTAAAACCATTGTATCGCAACACAGCAAGCCATTTTGTCTTTTTTGTGTGACTACTATTCACACTATTGTTCTTTAGTTTTTGTTGGTTCTCACGTATTTGCAATCTAACTACTTCTGTATACTTTGTGCTATTTTAGCCATACATATGATGTGCTACTTTTAGATAGTATTTTTCTCCCATTATCTTGTAGCTAGTGTTCTGAATCTTTAAGCTTTTAGTTTCAGCTTTATCCACAAATATCAGCAAAATCATTCAGTACTCTGCATTCACATTGCATTCTTGCACAAAATGCAGTTTGTCAAGTTTACTTTATTATCTATTTCTTAACTTGAATTCTATTTGATAAAGGTTAAATGTTAGAATTTAAACAAAGGAAGACAATTTTAAACTCTTTGGTTTTAACGAAATAAATAAGGAGCACATGAATAACACAATCATTATTGGTGTGACACATCACATCTAATGTAATCCATGGCAGTCTCTAACCCAGTCAAAAAAGAAACAACAAAGGGACTGTCATTAAAAGATAATTATTGCCACTTATTGTAAGTAAAATAAAAATTACGGACACTTCTCACAGAACCAGATTTATTAAAAGAACGGTTTGAAGGAAGGAAGATGACTAACAGCAGAATCAGTAAATCACACAAATACAAACATAAAAAGTAAAGGAAAAATATTTTTAAAAAAAGAAAAAAAACATAGATGTTGGTCTTGTCACCAACAGAGCAAAAGTAAAGACAGTCCAAAGAGAGAGACACAATTTTACTGGAATGCAACAGGTTAAAAAAGAAGAGGAGAAAAAGTATTTTTGTTTTTATTACATTGTGAGACAAGAGCAGAATTATATAAGAAATAGTTCAGTGTAATTTGAAGTAGCCGTAACTACGATCTCTCAAAATGAATAAATAAAATGACTCATCTAGATTATCGTCATTATCAATCCAAAACAGGGAGTGGCAGTGTTTGTGTGTATGCATGACACGAAAACCTGCTTGTAAAGAATGTGTGAGGATGAGTGCGCTGGCATAAAGAGCTTTAAGTGGTAAGAAAAGACAATAAAAGCTTTACAGAATTAGAATTGGCCCTCTGTGCTGAATAGTGTGTGCCTTACTTCCTGGCATTGTCCGGAAATATAGTAAATTGTTGGCTATAAAACAGTCATTTGCATTGTGTTACTAAATAATCTTTCAACAGAGTGTTTAAACTCGCAGTGCTTAACTCATAGTAAAACAACAACAAACAGTTTTTGTTTGGTTTTTGTGGGAGAGTAAATATTAACAGATTCTACAGTTTGATCAATTTTAACAGATATTTTTTAGTCTTTAGTGAGACGTTTAATAAAGGTCAGACATTGCTTTTGAATTCTGTTTCAACAGAACTAATGAAACTGGCCTTGACACAATGAATGGTACCTTTGACTTTGTAATTTGTTGCACAACCAACAATCAAGCAATGTCTGTAACTTTCTCTGAAACTTCTGCACCTGTCAACAGGTATTTTGTCCCACTCCTCATGAGCAAACTGTCTCAGGTTTGAAGGGTTCCTTCTCCAGCCATGTTCAGCTCCTTCCACACATTTTCAATAGGATTCAGATCAGGGCTCAGAATAGTCCAATGTTTTATTTTTTACACTTCTTGAGTGCTTTCAATTGTGTGTTTTGGATATTTTTATTGTTCAACAACCCATGACCTGTAACTGGGACCAAGTGACCATTTGTCCTGAAATGGGAGAAAATGCTTTACATATTCAGTAGCTTTAAAGAGTGTTCCTGTCATGAATTCTAGTAATTTTTGAGTTTGTTTTTGGTTCTTTGTTTTTCTGTTTTCAAGGGTTCTGTTTTCTTGTTTCTGATTTATGCTTCTGTTTGAGTTTAATTTTATTTTGTTATTTATTTATTTATTTATTTATTTATTTTTCCTTGTGTCATTGTTTCCTGTCATCATTCACTTCTCCCCTGTTTAGCTCTTGTCTTCTTCTTCTTCTTTCCTATTATGGCGGATTGCAAGCAACTTTAAGGTGCATACCACCACCTACTGTACACGAGTGTGTAGCAACATTTCTTTACAACTATTAAATTCTATTTATTAATCTTGTATTTTTAAGAAGAATAAATAATGCTTTCCTTAATCTATAAATATCCATTATGTTTCCTTCACTTTATCTCTTGTCTTCCTACCTCGCCCATCTTCACCTGTTGCTTGTTGTAATCACTCATCTGTGCCCACTTCCCCCTAATTACCCTCAGCTTTAAAACCTGGTAACTTTCTTTTCTTCCTGGTTCTGGTTCATTGTCTCTAGTCTCCCATTGTTCTAGTTCCTTGACTTGCCTCGCTTCGCCTCGCCTTTTTATCTTACGTAGGATTTTGTTATGTTTAGTTTTGCTGCCCCGTCAGCTTTTTGTTTTCTTGTTCTTTTGTTTAAAAATAATTTTTTATTTTTTCCCATTTTTCGTTTGTCATGCTCCACCCTGACAGTTCCAGGGATTTTTTAATCCCAGACTAATTCCCCACATAAAAATAGTCTTTACTAAATTTCAAACCACATATATTTGTGCAGTATGAATAAAGTCTGAGAATAAAAGAATGTGGGTTCCAAAGTTTAAAAAATATGAGTGTTTAAAGACAAGAAATTGTATTTTCAGCTCACAAAGCAGTCATGAATTAAAAAAAGGTTTAATGAGACAATTTTGGTTTTCAAGACACTAAAACACCACAGGAGGAGTGAAATAAATCCATTTTAAAAAATTGTTAGGTTATGTTAATTGTTTGTTTCTTTTCTAATGAAGGTGTCACTTTGAACTTTATTTAGATATGTCCTCCTATCTGCTTCAGACTTGATGGACGTAATGCAGAGGACCCGAGGAAATGTGGAGTCTAATCTAATCTGGTGTGGAAGAGCAGTCCTCATTCAGTTATTTCTGCATTGGTTTTAAAACAGTGCTCTCTGCTGGAGAGAGTGTTGACTGACAACATACTCAAACATTAATTAACAGAAGACACCGCAAAAACGAAAAGAAAAAAAGAAGACAGTAATCCTGTTTGTATGAACTCCAGTTTGTTTCAGGGTTTTAGAAATTGACAGACATTCATCACAGTGAAATTAGAAAAATGTAACCGCACTAGTTAGGGTAAAAAAGAATAAAAAATAAATTTTACTATAATGAGTTGCATTTAATGTATTAATAATTAAATTATTTCAGAAACTACTGATCTACCAGGATTTTCAAGAGACTCATCAGACCAGGAAATGTTTTTCCAATTTCTTATTGTTCAATTTTGGTGAGCCTCTGTGAACTGTCATCTCACTTTGCTGTTTTTAGCTGACAGGAGCGCCACTCGGTGCTGTTTTTTGCTGCTGTAGTCCATTTGCTTCAAAGTCGTGTTGTGAGTTCAGAAACGGTGTTCTGCAGACCTTTGATTGTAACTGGTGTTTATTTGAGCTACTGTCGCTTTTCTGTCATCTCAAACCAATCTGATGAACCATTCTCCTCTGACCTCTGACATTAATAAGACTTTTATGTATTTAATATTTTCTTTTTTTGTTGTTGTTTTTTGACCATTCTCCTTCAGCCCACAGAACTGGTTGTATATAAGAATCCCAGTAGTTCAACAGTTTCTGAAATATTCAGACCAGTTGGCACCAACAACCACACCACATTCAAGTTTCTGCCATCATGTCTACATCATGTCTACGTCTCTAAAAGTATTGAGTTGCAGCCATGTGATTGACTGATTAAATACTTGTGGTAACAAACAATAGAACAAGTGGCTCTAATAAAGTGGCTGGTAAGTGCACACAATATAACTTGACACAGACATGAAAGCCAGAAGTTGAAGATGCAAAAGACGAGCGCCCCCTTGTGGCTGGCTGCAGCACAATTTTCAAGTCCCACCACTTCATGCCTGACTAAAAATATTTCTTGTCTTACTGTCATATGTTAGAACAAGCATTTTAAAAATATATTTAGTTTCAATTAGTTATATGAGACTTTAAAAAGATGTTATGTTACATTATGACTGACGCAGTGCAGAGCTTGTTAGCAATTGGGAGGGTGGGACCACACATCACTCCAAAACAAAACTGACATGTTGGATCAATTTTGGAAGTTAATGGAATCACTTTGTCCACCTTTATGTCAATAATACAAATCTTAATTTCATTTAGCAAATTCAGCTGTTTTTGCTTTATAGCTTTACTATCATCTGCTACTCTGTTGTTGTTAATGTGCTGCTAATGTTTAAAGCTTTATATGAGTATTCATGTTGTGACAGCAATGGAAGCAATAGTATAAAAAAGTTATTTTTTTTTTATCAAGCTGATTTAATAAGGGAAAGGGAAAAAGTCATAATAATCTCTTGTTGTGTGACACTTGATCTTAGAAGTTTAAAAGACTTAATCTTAATTTTAGAAGCTGAATGTTTTTGTTATTCAAGTTACAAAGAGATGTAATAAGACCTAGAAGATGGTTCAGTTCCAAATAAGCAAAGCAATCCAAAAAATAAAAATGCTTTCCATTTTAATTTATTGTATGTATACGCAAACAGTCAGGGCCATTTTAAATAACAGATGCATTAAACTTAAAATATTGATAAATAAATATGATTATACAGCTACAATGTGAATATAACAATAAGAGGCCTCCTATCACAGTATCATCTCCAAGAGGCTCAGATGAAGACAAAATTCCTTACATAAACAAATAGAAAAAGAGAAAAATAATAACACAAAAAACTTATGACATGTTTTTAAAATAATATAATCATCCTTCATTCTTCATCATACTCTTTAGAAAATCAGAAGAAAATGGCTTCACATGATCAACAGTTTGAGTGAAGAAAATACACCATCAGAGCCACAACGACTGAAAATAGGCTGCTTTTGTTCAGAACTGCAGAGGAACCTGTAGCATTTGCGGTTGTTGCTGGAGCAGCTATGGTTGTGGTTGTTGTTGGAGCAGCTGTGGTGGTGGTTGTTGTTGGAGCAGCTGTGGTGGTGGTTGTTGTTGGAGCAGCTGTGGTGGTGGTTGTGGTTGGAGCAGCTGTGGTGGTGGTTGTGGTTGGAGCAGCTGTGGTGGTGGTTGTGGTTGGAGCAGCTGTGGTTGTGGTTGTGGTTGGAGCAGCTGTGGTTGTTGACTGTCCGTTTGAAGCGGCTGTTTTACAAATAAATTGTATTTTAATGTTTATCTACATGTGCAAGTCAAACAATTTTTTGAACAATGAAGACATTTTATTTATTCTTTACCAGCAAGCAGAAGAAGAAGGAGGCAAATCTTCATAAGCATGGTGATGTTGTTGTTGTTGTTGTTTATTCTGGTATCTGCAAATTAAGTCATGAAAGGGTCAGAAGGCTTGAGAACAAGTTGAAACCAAATTTTTGACTAACATTTTTGTCCTCATTTGTTGTCCCCATTTATAAACTTTCAAGTTCCAAAAAGCTAATTTCAGGGGCATTAATACTACTTAGTTTCTGTGATTGATTTTGAGTAAAATAGCATACACAGGGATTGATTAGCCAAGAGAATCTGATAAAAATTAAATATTGAAAATAAGAAGAAGACTGTATCTATGAAAAACACATATTCTTCTACTTTAAACTGAAGAAATATTATCATACAATATAATTTTGTAAAAGGTACTTACAGATACTTTCTTTGCTCGTGAGCTGTTCCAAGCAGTGGCTGTATCGTGATGCTCCCAGTTTTTAGCTCCTCTTTTATAGGGACCCAACCTGAGGTAACGTCACACTGATGACAAAGAAAGAGTGATGCTGTATCATCTGACAATAAAGGGTGTGCTGGCTGGAGACCTATAATTTGTTGCATATTTCTATTTTTGTTCTATTGAATCAGTCACAAGGAAATTTCAAAACAATCAAGATGACCTATTTTCTGTTATGACATTACGTCTTTTTCCATAAGCGACTTGTAAAAATAGGTATCTCTTATGTAAAACATTCCAGTCCACATGTTTTTGGTGAATTAGCTGGTAATGCCATGTTCACTAAGAATGTGAGCTTGTGAAAAGCAAATGAAGCATTATTAAACATCCATCCATTTTCTTTACCCGCTCCTCCTTTCCAGGTGGCGGAGAGCTGATGTCTGTCTCCAGCAGTCAGAGACGAGGGACACCCTGGAGAGATCACAAGTCCAACACAGGGCCACAAAGAGACAAACAAAATAAACAACCATTATCGCTCTTACACCTCTTACAGTTTTTGAGTTGCATTAATAAACATCCCTCATGAAAATTATTTCAGTATCTGAAACTTCCCTTTAGATTTTGAACAAATGAAAATCTTGAAAGTTGTTTTGTTTTGTTTTTTTTTACAAGTTTTAAATAGGGAAGGAATCTAAAACTATGGATTGTTTTGGACAAGACTAAAAAACATTTATTTTCTACTATAATTCAAATATGACAAAGAGATGCCTAAGTATTTTGTACTTATATTATTGAGTAAGAAAATGTTCTTCTTGGTGACAAACATATTCCCTGTGTTCGAAACCAAGACACAAGGTTGTCAGAGTTTATTTTTCTATTTTCTCTTGGTTCTACCATTGTTTTCATACATTGTGAGTTCTTTGTATCGGTTGTTTTATAGCACCCTTATTTTTTATCTTCCGTAGATCTGTCTGGTTTTTGATATCTGGCTTCATCTGCCAATTTATTTATCTGGTTTTGTTTCCTTGTTCTTCTGCGTGACCAGTTTCAGTTATTGTTTTTTCCATTTCTTCCCCGTCATCTTTTTGTAATTACTTAATCAGCGTAGCTTCCCTTTAGTCATTGCATTTTTTCAGCCTTTGCTCACTGCCTTGACCTCATCTACCTCCTTCTAAATGAACCTAGCCAAGCTCAGGTTTAATCAGGTTCAGTTTATTCTACCTTCTGTAGTTCCCATCACTCATAAAAAAGTTATTTTGTTCCGCATTTGGGTTCTTGATATCTCCACTCACTTTGAATCCTGACAGCATAGGTGGCTGCTTTAAGTGCTATTTTAAATAAAGTTCTCATAAATATTAAAAATAGACAAAAAAGGAGGTTGTATTTTATAATGTGAATTCAAGGAGTTAAGATAACATGGTTTTATGTCATTTTCTTTAAGAATTAGATCAGCCTCTAAATGGGCTTAGTTTATTTTTGTTTAAGATTAAAATTGTTTGATTTTCTGTGTGCGTGTGTGAAATAAAAAACAACCAAAGCAGGCATAGACCTGTTCGGTTAAGTAAGGTTTTTTGTTAATAAGGAAGACAGATGCCAATGATGACCAAACTAGAAAACAATCCAGTACCTGGTACTGGAACAGTCATTGACGTTAATAGTCGGGAGAACACAAATAAATGGAAACATGTTGAAGAACCACATTCAGGGAAGGTTTTCATTTTCCCTACCTCATTAGTTTGAGGGATTGGCAAAGACAATTAAGAGCGCCATTTGGTGGAAACAGGCATACAGGAGAAAACCAGAAAAAGAGCAGACGGCCCCAAACTATGTGACAGAGAAAGTTTCTGGCAGTACTGCAATAGTGGCTTTTAAATTCACATTTAGTTAAAGAGAGTTGTTATTTATTTGTTGATTTATTTTGTATCGACTTTAGGAGAATTACACAATGAATAGTTCGGTGTAACCCAAGCCAGCCTTAAGTGGAGGCCCCACCTGTAAAGTTGACAGGTTACTTTCATCATGAAACAAAACTGGGAGGTGGTTCTATCGGAGAGGCAGCAATGTTTTTTTTAGACAGAGTTCTTGTTCCCATTAGTATAGAAATGTGAGTTTGTGTACTTTGAATCGGGCCCTTTGGAATTGTAATTTGTGTCTTTGCGCTCGATGTCGGTAACAAAATCTGTCCACTCATTTTAAATAGGAACTTAACCCTTACCTCTCAGGATTCACCAGAAACATGTCTAAATTTGAACTGTTAAGCATTTATTTTTGTGTAACACTGTTTACTAACCTTTCCATCAGAGTAATTAATTCTTGAAATAAGAAAAGTCTGAATTTTACATGATTAAGCCTTTGACTTTAGTTTTATGTAAAAGTAAACGAGAGTTGGAGTGTCCACAGTTTAATGTTCTGGTGATGTGAAAACGTCCTATACCTGTCCAGGTTGTACATTTTCATAGATAAACTCTAATTGTGCATATACACATAAACTGTTATAACTCAGACAAATAATTAACACAAACACACAAACATTAAACAGAAGAGGAGGTCTCAGATTTCAGCTTTCAAAAACATATAATGGAGCTTTAGGCCTGATCCCCAGTCAGTTTCACTCCAATCAACACCTGCACTCCTGTGACAAGAGAGGCCCATCAGTGAGTCAGACGAACAAGGACCTTAATGAGCCTCTTTTGTTAGGAGAGTGAGAACAGTTTGCAAGCAATCCATCTTACATCACATCTCAGCTTTAAAACTTCAATTCCACACTCTCTGTTTCTGAACTGAGAAAGCTCCTCAGATGAGAAGTGAAACGTCTTCAACTACAGAATAGAAGTCCAGCTGTTTTTGTGTTTTAACCTTTTTTGAGCCCACACAAGTAACGTTTATCTCAGCCCAGTTCCTATATACCATTGGTCTTACCAATCACAATTAAATTAAATCACTAGATAAATCATTTGGAGTACAAATAGGAAATAGGATGATAAGAATGTGTATTTTTAAAGTTTCTCATGAGTCATTAACAAGAGAAAACTTATCACCTAAAAATGTTTGAATGTCAAATGTCAAATTTATTTGTATAGCACATTTAAAAACAACAGCAGTTGACTGAAGTGCTTCACAATTTATACCAACCATCATAACACAAAAACACAGAATAAAATAATAAAAGTAAAACTCAGAGATATTAAGCAACAAACAGAACATAAGCTTAGTAAAAGTATCGGGAAAAACAGCAACTCAAACTATATTAGAAGCCAGTGAAAACAGTTGTGTTTTAGAAAGAGATTTAAAAAGTGAAAGTGAAGATGCCTGTCTTATGTCAGAGGACAGGTTGTTCCAAAGTTTAGGTGCCACCGGTCTCCTCTGAGCTTCATGCTGGTTTTCAGAAGAACGAAAAGCAGCTGATCAGATGATCTCAGTGCCCGGGAAGGAACATAGGGTTGAAGTAAGTCAGAGAGATATGGGGGTGTCCCATGACAATAAAATTAAGCAGCTAGAACAAATTAAATATATTATTAGAGATAAAAATTTTAAACATCTTATGTTCAAGTTTTACATTTCTATTCTTAAAACAATGAGCTCATAAACAAGTCACCTTGTTTAGACTTTCTTTAGATATGGCTTTCTGCTTCAGACTTCTCACCTACAGAAACATACCGTCTCAACGGACTTCATGTGGACCGTTTAATCGTTTCTGTTTTGTGTTATAGCAGTGCCCTCTGCAGGACAGGGTGCCTGTTGCTGGAGACAAAGCAACACAATGAAACACAATACTAAGCATATTAGATAACTGACAAGATTTAGGAGGAATTTGTGGGTTTAGCTGTCTGCTTTTTCACTTTCATTAAAGTTGATCTTTTAATCTGCTTTGCAAATGACAGGATTATGAAACACATGCTCATTGTGAAATCATGACTGACAGCCAGCACAGCACAAGTGAACAATAAAAAGATAAAATAAAGTAGCACACATTATTAAACTAGAGATGTGCATGGTTTATCCAGTAATTCATATTGTAGGACTTGTTTTAGCTGATAGACCAATGTATTTTATTCAAGCAAATAATTAAAAAAAGAAGAAAAATTAAATTGTCAAGATCATAAAACCTTTACAGTTTCTGAAACCTAATATCCTAAACTGGTCTTTAATCACACATAATAACATTTATAAAGGTTTTTGCTGAAATACATTGCAATAAAGGCAATTTAACTCTAAAATACAGTAAAACTTTGCTCATGTTGTTGACTCACCAAACCCTGTGAGTCAGTGACACATGACATAAGAATAGGAATAGAGAAAACAGAGTTTTAAGAGAGCATTGTCTAACACATCTGAACTATTGTAACCTTTTCAGGGTTGTAATGTGTTGGCAAGCTACTTATGGTGCCTCTTACATATAATCACGATGGTTAATATACTATTAATTTGCTATAAACTTACCTATTGTAGGTTTTTCAATGTTTGCCATTATTTTTGATTTAGTCTGTGTTAACAGTTAACACATACAAAATAAAGTAATTATTTTTGCTTCATCAAACTGTTCCTCTGAATTGAACAAAATATAATGTCCATTGATTAGTGGTGCAAAGAATGAAGAATTTAATGGTCAAAACAGATTTTAGGTTCATTATATATGTTGCTTAAATGACAAAACATTATATATTACACCAAATGAAACGAAGATGGCTTAGGATCTCCTAAAAAACTTTGTATATTGCCTTCATTGTGAAAGATGTGCAGTTTAAACATGTATAAACTGACTGCTATTGTAAAGAAAAAAGACTGTAAGAACTACTTACTTATTTACATCTGCTGGAGACTATTGTTCTTTTGGGATCTTGTGTTGTATTAGTACTACTTTTGTCTGAAAAACTTTAACTGTCTTAAACTCTTTGGTAATCCAAACAGCAATATGTCATTTGAACAATATGTAGATGAACTGACAGCTGACACTCATTTACAAAAAGACAAAAACAAAGCAAAAAAAAGAAGGATTCACACATGGAATCAATACAACAAACACAGTTTGTTAAAGTATTTTGACTAAATAGCTTAAAACAGATCAACTTACTTTTACTTTACTAAAATCACACTTAATTTTTACATTTTAGGTTCAATCGAAAGTTATTTCATTTTACTCATAAAGAAATACACTGTGTGACTCATGTTGCATAGGTAAAGAGCACAGCCATTTTTTGATTGGTTTGTTTCATACTATTATAAAAACAACAATCATCTTGTCACATGCTGCTATTTGTGGTACTCACTCTTGCCACAAGATGGAGTTGAAAACCCATGTAGAACTCGGTGGAAACAGGTGGTTGAATCAGTGTTCTTATGATCATTGTCTTGTTATATATGCTTAATTTTGGTTAAGTTTTAGCTGTCGGATAGCTGTCCTCATAGAGTATTTGTAGAATACTTTGGTATACACAGGAGTTCATTGTCAACTCAACGGCTGTAAGGTAACATGAGGTTAACAGTTTAACTGGCGATGTTGAGCTCAAAGTCTGAGTTTTCAGTATCACCAAGGAGGATTTCTTTGAACTTAGTAACAGAGACTCATTTTAAAAATGCACATTGTCAAGCAACACAAAACTAAAAATCACACCGTCATTTTAAAAGTCAGTCAGTGCTCCATATTAAGACGTTAATGAAATGTTAGTGTTTTCATTTTCAAATTACCACAACACAATATTTACTCAGCGATTATATTTTCACTTTTTAAATTTAAATTTAATCTATAAGGTGTAACTTATTGATTCTAGTTTTAGGTGAAATTATTCCATTTGACCAGATCTAATTTTTTTAAATGAACTTCGAAAACTTTCAGCAAACGTGAGAAATGTGCTTAAAAAACCTGAGTACACTCAAACTTTGCACCTCAAGTTGCTGCAGTTAAGCTACAATAAAGAAAAAAAAGTGTACATTATTATCAGAACCATAATTTAAACTGATCATACAGCATCTTCAAAGTAGCTGAACTATCACTTTAACATCCCGACAGCTACTTATTTGATGTGACTGTTAATAAAAATATTCCTATTCAAACTTTAATGAATGGTAACTTTACTAGGACACTGTTTCCCAAAATACCTTTAAAGAGAACTTTAAACACCTGCAATAGAGTAATTAATCAGCTGATGTAAATATGTAGCAGGTCTACAAACATCAAATAAATAAACAAACATTTTTTCATTTATTCTCAGTAAATTATTAACATTTAAAAAAAAATGTTGCATTGTAAAATCTGAAGAACCAACATTTTGAGAGGTCTTTTGTTTTTTGTTTTTTACTTTTTTTTATAATAAATACTGTTGTGGTTTAAATAAAGTTAGTATAATGAACAGTTTTAATTTGCCTTGTGACGTTTTCATCTAGTGCTGCATCATACTCATGAATAACCCACTCTATTACTGCCTCACGTGAAAATAAAAAAATAAACAAAATCATAGTCTGAATTTTTTTTGTTTGTTTTATTGTGTTATTGTTCTTATAAATTCTTATAACCTTTTACATGGCAATCCAAATGAATGTTACAGAACAATCACCACTACATAGTGGAAAACAGTCTCCTTTGTAATGGTGCTGAAAAAATAAATAATAAATAAAAAAGTAACAGCTTGAAACAATTAAAATATTTTGACGGGTATTACAGACAAAAAAATTTAAAAATATTTTTATAATTTCTTAGAACATATAAGAACTCTGTGGTCTTGTTACATAAATATGTGTGTTGTTATTTGGTCCTGTGTAAAACAGCCCAGAAACATTTTTGCACTTAATGAAGAACCCAGAATTTACAAAAAGCTTATATTGCACAACATGATTATAAATCCAGTGCTTTGCATATGCATATATATATGTTTTTTGTTTTTTTTTTACATTTTTGCATAACATTTAAATCTGGTAAAACAGTCATAGAGAATTACACAAGGTCAATGAAATACACAAGATAAATACTAATAAATAATGAAACCTTATTTATGATACTTTTTTAAATGAAAGGATCTTTGATGATATTTTTGAAATAAAGTAATTTTCAGTTCAGTTCCTAATTAAAAAAAATGGCTGTAAAGACTGCGAAAACTGCCAAAACAAAGCAGGTTTTGTGATGGACTCCAGAGGAAGTTGTTGTTGAAACAGTGTTCGCTGCTGAGACAGTGGTTGTTGATGAAACTGTTGCTGGAGCAGCTGTGGTGGTTGTGGTTGGTGCAGCTGTGGTTGTTGTGGTTGGTGCAGCTGTGGTTGTTGTGGTTGGTGCAGCTGTGGTTGTTGTGGTTGGTGCAGCTGTGGTTGTTGTGGTTGGTGAAGCTGTGGTTGTTGTGGTTGGTGCAGCTGTGGTTGTAGTAGTTGGGGTTGAAACTGTTG